>NC_143397.1:45359906-45662937 GCF_052110815.1 Crocodylus siamensis | reverse complement strand
TGGTCATCTGGCTAGGTGCTGGGGGATTGGAAACTGGCTAATGTGGTCCCAATTTTCAAGAAAGGGAGGACCTAGGTAACTATAGGCCTGTAAGCCTCACCTCGGTGCTCAGGAAGATCTTGGAGAGAATCATCAAGGAGCACATCTGTGGGGGGCCTGCAGGGGAGATCATGCTCAGGGGCAATCAGCATGGGTTCATCAAAGGCAGGTCCTCCCTGACCAACCTGGTTGCCTTTTATGACCAGGTGACTAAATCCTTGGATGATGGTGTCACCATGGACGTAGTCTTTCTAGACTTTAAGAAAGTCTTTGACACTGTCTCTCACCCCATCCTCATCAAGAAATTAAGTGACTGTGGCATTGATGCCTACACAGTTGGATGGGTAAAAAATTGGCTGATGGGACGCACCCAGAGAGTAGTGGTGGACAGGCTGTACTCAACCTGGCAAGATGTGAGCAGCGGGGTACCCTAGGGCTTGGTCCTCGGGCCTGCACTGTTTAACATCTTCATCAGCTATTTGGACGAGGGGGTGGGAAGCATGATGTCCAGGTTTGCTGATGACACTAGGATATGGGGCAAGGTGGACATACTTGAAGGGAGAGATAGGCTGCAAATAGATTTAGACAGACTACAACAGTGGGCAGATGACAACAGGATAGGATTCAACGTAGACAAATGCATGGTGCTGCACCTTGGGAGAAGGAATCCACAGCATACATACAGGCTGGGGAGTTCCCCTCTTGAAAGCACAGAGGTGGAATGGGATCTTGGAGTCACTACTGACTCCAAGATGAACATGAGCCGCCAATGCCAGACCACAGCCAGCAAGGCCAGCTGTACCTTGTCATGCATCCAGAGATGCATCTCAAGCCAGTCCACAGTGGTGATTCTCCCCCTCTTTGCAACTTTGGTCAGGACGCAGTTGGAGTACTGCTTCCAATACTGGGCGTCACACTTCAAGAGGGATGTGGCCAGCCTGTAGAGGGTTCAGAGGAGGGCCACCCCCTTGGTGAGAGGGCAGCAGGACAGGCCCTATGAGGAGAGACTGGGGGACCTTAACCTGTTCAGCCTCAGCAAACTCATCAGGGGAGATCAACAGCAAATAGGTAGAGACCTTTTCTCCCCAGCACCACCTGGGGCGACAAGGAACAATGGTAATAAGTTGACAGAGAATAGGTTTAGGTTAGAGATTCAGAAGGCAATATTTTATAGTTAGGGTGGCCAAAATCTGGAACCAACTTCCCAGGGAAGTGGTCCTCGCCCCTACCTTGGGCAAATTCAAGAGGAGGTTGGATGATCACCTGTCTGGAGTCTTGTGAACCCAGCATTCATTTCTGCCTGTGGCAGGGGGTCAGGCTAGATGATCAATTCAGGGCCCTCCTGACCCTACCTACTATGAAACAGCCCAAAGTATCTAGATTGTGAAAAGCCTGCAGAGGTCATAGCAGGGAGTGACATGTTAATAAGATTTAGGGGTTTTTTTTACTGTGAAACTGAGTAGCAGCAATCAAAAAGAGTATAAATGAGACTGTTTATCTGGCTGCTTGCAAATGCTAGGGAAGGTGCAGGGGGGACCCAGAGCTTTACTTTAAACTCTGCATCCTCCCTAAGAGCTGGCCTGAAACTCAGAGGAAAGCAATCAGGTCAGGGTTTCTGTTGGTTTCCATTCCATTTTCCATTTGGTGTTTCTTCTATTTTATGCTAGATGCTCGTCAGAACCTCAGGTAGTGGAGAAACCTCTTTGGGTGTCACTGAGGTGAAAGCCCAGGTTTGGCTACAGCATGCTTTATCACTTTTAAATTTGGCCCTCACATCTGACATTGTACAGTATGGCAGGAGGTGGGGAAGCAGCAATGTGAGTCAAGGGACTGCATATCTGACACTGCATGCTGTAAACATGATGTGTCCAAACCTCATCAAAAGCATATATGTGCAGAAGCGTATGTATCAGATTGATACTCAGTGTGCACCTGCAGAAGGAGACATGACAAAGCCTACTCTAATTTCTTCCACAGCTTGGTCACTGCTTGGATTAACTTACCTCTAAACACGTAGCATACCTGCATGATTTAACCTGCCAACTCCAACAGGAGTTTTACCTGCTTATGTCACGTCACAATTCATATCAGAATTCTAAGAGTGTCTGTGAATGTATTGACTCCAAGCTGATGTGAAGCAGGCTCTTGGCCTCACACTTGCTTTTTGCGACATTATGAACATTTATTTTCATTTGGGTCTAGAGTACAATATGGCATTCATTCCAGTATCAACCAGTATAGCTTATACTATTACTCCATCATTAAGAGATTTGCAAAATGGAAGTGTGTAGGAAAAGCATCTTAAGATGCCATTAGCCCTAGAAAACGCTGCTTCTTCAATGTTTTGAAAGTATATCTTCTACAGAATAACTTTTCAAAGTGCACAGTAGCAGTGGATCATAATGGAACTTTCTAGAATACGTCAATACACCCTGGTCTGAAACTTTTCATCTAGATGTGTTACTTTCTAGGGTTAGTTGGGTTCATCTACCTTTGTTTTTCCGTTTCATTGGATTGCAGAGGCAGATATCAAGAAAATAAATAAATATATGAGTCCATTGGTATTAAGCAGACAGTTATGAATCAGTTAGGGAGGAAGATACTAACCTGAATGAGCATCCAGCTGAACTGACAAAGATAAAGGTAATGCATAAGAGCTCCCAGTACAGAGCAGCTTTCCTGTGAGAGATCTCGACTAATGTAAGCCGAGGCAAGAAATGAAATCTGTAAGAAAAAGCAAACAAACAAACCACATACATTATACAAACTGGTACCAATTATAATTAAAATATTATTAAAGAAAATCAGCAAATTGTTTCTCATTTGGAAGGAAAGCTGGAATGATGCAGAGCAAATTAAAGTACCACTGAGAGAGTATTTAATAACGGCATGAAATACTTTGGTAAAAATGCATTTAATGTTTAACCTAGGGTGAAATTGTCTCCCCTGTAATCAGTGACTTTCCACTGACCTCAGTGGAGTGACAATTTCACCTACATGTTTTTAAAAGGATTTATTGTTGAGATGAACTATTATTGTCTAATCTATTTAATGGTATTTCTTTGCCTACAAAAGTATTATTTTATTGAGGCCCTGATTGTACACTCTGCAGTATTCGCTTACATTGTCCCAGTGACATCATACTTTCAACCTGTTCTTGTTTATTCTTTCATAAGTAGTAACAGTGATGAATAGATACGAGTCCTGGTTCCCTTCTGATTTCTATCAGTTATGACATTGGTATAAATGCACTGATATCAATATAATCATTCCTAATGTAACTGAATGTGAGTTTAGAAGCAGACCCAGAGCTTTCCTATATTTTAAATGACAAAATTGATAAAGATCAAGGCAATTGTAAACAGCATAAGATAAGCAAATGGATGTCAGCCATGAAAATGCGACAAAAACTATGACTAGGAATCATAGCAATCCCAAATTTGGGCATTTGTGGTATGACAAAGGGCTAAGATGTCTATTCACTTGGGTTTTGTGCCACCATAAAAAATTTAAACAGGCACAAGGGTGATGTCTGTTTGCTGCCTTTCTGATTATTGATAGTAGCAGGATATGCTTCTCCATGCTGCCTGTTAAGATCATAAGCAAAGTCAGAAATAACTACTTTTTTAAGGTTAACAAATGACAAAAAGAACAGGCTGACTGACAACTTTACCACTTTGCATGGGATATTTTTGCACTAATGCAGTGAGAATACTGTTCTCAGAATGAGATCACAATAGCACTCAAAAGTTGTTTCTGACATTACTAGCATATTTTTATTTTATTTGATAGTTAATACATTTGTAAATCTTTGATGTTGAAAAGAAGATCTCTTCCAGGACGCCTCCTTGACAATCATTTAGTTGATAAACAACTAAGTGGTAGCATAATTCATTATCAGCTATTCATTATCAGCATTAAGAAACCTGACTTGATTAAATGCAGTAAAGTAAAACCTTCATCAGAGTCCAATTGCAAATGAACAGTCAGACTCTTCAGACAACTTTGCATTGCAAGAAACACAGACAGTATCTCTCTGCCATATTATTAATGACTAACATACTGGTCTAAAATTAAAATATACGCTGTATATAAAATACTTTAAAAATAAATATGAATGCATAAACTAAATCAAGTAAATTCAGAATTACTTTACACAAAAATATTTTTTTGGAACTGGGAAACTGCAGCAAAGTTTCTAATTTTTTCTTAACATTTCAATTGCTGACTACTTAGGCAGCCTGATACCCTACAATCATTTCTATCAGGCTAAACACCAGGAATGAAATTCTGACCCCATTCAAGTCAATGGGAAACTCCTATGCTTTCCAAGGGGCCAGGATTTCAAGTCAGAATCTTGGTTGAGGGTCTGACTCTGTGCAAGTAAAGTAAGAAATCATTCAGCAGTATGTGCATCAGCCCATGATATATGCTTTCAGAACCTCTCCCCTAATAATTACAGTGTTTCTACTAGAGTGAATGTCCTGTAAAAAAGTGAGGTGCAAGGACTGAGTTAACCACAATTTTTGCAGTATTAGACATGGTTCTTGGTTTTTAATTGTTTTTAATAATAAAAACATAATCTTTTCAAAAAGAAGATGTGTACACTTTACTCAGGGCAAGATTTAAAAACAGACCACCGAGATAATTTACATACACAGCAGCAGTTCCCTAAAGCACAGCACACAATTCAAGCTGGGCCGTTTAAATGCAATGAGTAAATAACAGCGAGAAAAGAAAGAAGAAAGTACTGTATGTATATTGTAAGTCAAGGCAACCGTCTTCTGTCAGAGCATTTGTCATCAAGCATTTCTACTTGGGTTGACCAGTGAAATCCTTGAGTTCCAAGCAAAAAGATCTGCAAAAGTAAATGTCCTGTAAGAACGTAGGAATGGAAGGCATCTGCTGGGTCATCAAGTCCAGTCCTCTGCTATTACAGGCAAACACATAATATAATGCTTCTCATAAACATACAATACTTTTCATTTAGGATCAATATTAGGCTTTTATTCCAAACCACCCTACTGAAAACAATTTACTCATTTATTTTGGTGCTAACATTGTCTATTAGCTTAAATAGTTATTTTCCTTCCCTGCTGTTTAACTCCCTCATATAGATAGCAAACATATCTTGTATCATACTCTGATTTGTGTAGTTAAATAAGAAGTCAAGCACTTTTAAGATGCGTCAGAGGTGTCAAACTCACCCCGCTCATTGGGACAGATCCAGACTATGGGGTTCCTCACAAGCTGGATCCAGATGCAGTGATGGGGCAAGGGGCCAGGAGGAAAGCAGTGGGGGGTTAACACAGTCATTGATTGCCTCCTCCAACACTGACATGTAGTCCACTACGCAATGCTATGTAGACATAAACTAGATCAGGTATCATAATTAGCACCACACTCAGTCCTGGCTAATTTACCTTGCCTCTCAGAGTAATTTTAAACAACACTGCAGCATCTGGTATGATCAGGTTATATTTTATCCCATTCATCCTTATGTCTTTTATTATCCTTTCTTTCAAAATTAATTCTAAACCACTGCATACCATTGAAGTCTGACCGATGAACATATAGTGGCTTGGTTTACTTTCCTTTCTTCATCTTACAAGTACTACTTTTATAATTTTCGAGTTATACAATACCTTCCCAGACTTTGTAGATTTATTAAAAGATCAGCATAAAAAACTATGGAATCTAAGGGGCCAACAACTTCTTATGCCAATTGTTTCAGAATCTTGGGATAGAGATTATCTGGTCCTCGATTTGAGCACGGTATGGCATTTGACTTTTGGTTTATCTCAGTTTTCATAATTTCCACTTCCACACCATCATTCCTACTAGTAATCATGTCTTTCCTTCATGTTCACCATTATCATTCTTACTGAACCCTGAGGTAATGTCTTAACTTGGTTTCAGGGCCAAACAAACTATTTTCAATTTCCAGCCTCACTGCACAGTGGCCCCTCTTCTTTCCTTCTCTTTTTAGTTATATGGCTGAAGAACCTTTTGTTGAAGAAAACACAATTATTTCTCACGTAACATCACCATCTGAATGATCCCAGTGCCTTAAAATGTAGTATTACATGTATATAGAGATGATATCAGGAACTAATTCAAGAAGTCCAAATTCAGAATACTAAAATAATTCAATTAAGTCCCTTAAGAGCTGAATTATGAGAACAAAAAGACCTGGAAATGTTGCTTTTCCAAATCAGGTTAACATGGACAAATCAATCCATTATTTTCTCTATAGGAGTTCTATTTGAAAAGCTGGGTAAAGAGGTAGACATGAAAACAGAAGCAATTTCACAGTAAGCTGAAGCATAGCAGTCAAGCAGGAAGTAGAAGGGCTAGAAATTAAAAACAACAAGAATAAATATTTAGAAAGAATACAAAAGCAACAGGAGAGGAGTATAAAAAAGTAGGAGATTCAAAGCTTCATGATAAATATAAGAGCTGAAATACTACCATGTGATATATTTAAAGGAAAGAAAACAATGAACAATAAGGTTGAGATGCAGCATAAAACAGTGAGAAACAGCTGCAGGGCATAGAAAAGATGACTTCCAAAAGTTGTCTCTATTTGGAAACATATTTTAAAAATCAGACCATAAAACTTCATTTACCAAACCTGTGTGGTAAATGTGGACAGATAATGTGTATACAACTATCACTTGTATGATCAAATCAGGAATTAAAGATATATATTTCCATCAAAAAGTTGTGGGTGCTTCAAAATAAAAGGCATGATTTACCATTGTTACATTTTTCAACCTAAATACAGAGAATGACAATCACTAAAGCTAAATATAATAAATATGGCACACACATGCTGCTAGCAGACATGGAACTGCCTCCCCCACCAAAAAAAAGAAACATGCTTTACCGGAAGCACCAGAGTGTTAATTTGACCCTGCTCTGCAGCATCTGTATAAATTGGGCACTTCAGCAGGGCTTTTTGGTGCCAAAAAGCAGCACTAAAGCACCCTATCTATACAGATGCTGCAGAACGGTGTCAAACTAACACGCTGCTGCTTCTGGTAAAGTAGGTTTGGAGAGTGTGGGGGGGTTCCCCATGTGTTTGCCATATTTATTATATTTAGCTTCAGGGATGCCATTTTTGTATTTAGGCTGAAAAATGTAATTATGGTAAACCATACTTTTTTTTTTTTTTTTTTTTTTTTTTTTAAGGACCAACAACTCTTTTTGGATATCTGACATGCAAGTATATATCTTTAATCCCTGATCCAATCATCGTACCTCTTCTAGGCATGCACTGGGCTCAGTGCTGGAGCATGCCGAATTCGAAGTAAAACATGTTTTTTGTTTGGTTTTTTTCCATGTCTGCAAGCAGCCATGAATACCACAAGGCTCTAAACTTTTCTTTTCTGTGATGTTCATTATAACTGCAAATATATTTTTGTGAACACTACCTAAATGCTGGGCAAAGAAAATCTGGCCCTTTGTACTGAAAATGTCAAAACTGATGGAGGTCAAACACTCATGCTTGATGCCCACTACAATAGCATTTCTGTTGCTTCTGGACTTGTATTGTTTCAATGGTTAAATCAGATAGTGAATTTGTTTAATATGTAATGTATTAATATTTATCATGATGACACATTTACATCACCTCTGTATGGAGATGCCCCATAAATTGTAGAGAAAAATTGGAACTATTGAATTTGTTGTGGTTTAGTGTAAGAAAATTACCAAATTTTACATTTAAATAACTATCTTCCTTATTGTGGACACTGAATGTGATGAATCTGATTAATGCTAAATTAGCTACATCCTGTCAGAGAAAGGGTGTAATAACTATTGAGGATAATAGGCACTGACAGATTCAACTTTGTGTTAAACGCAAGAGAGAACTAGATTTGTCATGGTCTTGCCAACTTGAACCAGCCAATCTCAAGACCATTCTAATAAAAAGTTTCCTTTTCCCATTACAATGAAAACTGAAAAGACCTTTGTGTTACAGGGATCTAAGTGTATCTGATATGCTATTAGCTATGTTACAACTCCTTCGTAAATATTTGATGCCTGAAGCTTTCAGTACCATCATGGTAAATGCTCAAATAAATTCACTATTTAATAAGGCACTTGAAAGTAAAATAAAGGGTTGACCTAGAATTCTGGAAGTAGAAGGAAGTGAGAACATATGGAAAACAACCAATCTGAGAGTTGCAATTTTATCCTTAGTTTTCAAGGAGTGCTGAAAAGGCAGCGCGCTTCTCTGCAGGAGAGAAGGGAAAAGAGAACACCTTGCCTTGCCCTATAGTAAGCCCCATGGATTATCTGAAGATCATTTTAACGGGCTCTGGAGATAGCTGTGTCTCACAAGTCTCAATCAGAGATGGTCAACACCACTGAGGGACCTTGAGGATATTAGTGAAGAAGTAAACCTAGTGAGAGATGCATTCTTCTTTTGGAGTTTGTGACTGTAGGAGGGTACCGCTCCATGGGTGGCTGTGAAGCCCCTCCAGTCTCTGCAGTCCTCACTTTCTGGGCAATCACCCCCTCAATTGCCTGCCACTTGTTTATTACTTTTATGAGGGAGGGTACCCAGGGCTTTTAAATGACCACCAGGTGTCCATGGTCACTGTTTTATGGGCTAATTGCATGGCTCTGTTCTTCCCCTATGCCATGCCCCATGCCTTGCAGGTGGCATCTTCATTGATGTTTTCTTCCACTTAGCCCCTCCTCTGAGGTTCCTGAACCTTCACTGGTCCTACACTATCAGCCCCTGAGTCTTGGCTCTGGACCCCACCCTAGGTCCCTAGGAACCGCATCCTCTCCTTAGTTCCTTCCTCAAACATCTAGACTGCTTTAGGTGTTACCCTCCAAGCTGACCTGTTGGAGTTGCAGCCACACTGCTGAGGTGGTAGTCTCTCAGCAGGTTCCAGATCTTCCTGCCAGGCTTCTCATGTCCTGAAGGTTATACCTGCTCTAAGCCCAGCCCTCCTCCTGAGTCAGAAGACTCTCTCCATCAGGCTTAAGTCTCACCTTCCAGCTCCCTGCAGCAGCAGACTCCTAGTTAGCCCTGGCCCACACCTGCCAGCAGATTCAAGGGCTGTCTGATCTCTTAAAGTGGCCTACCACAGTCAAAATCTAAACTGAAGTTCTGAATCGACCTGTAGTTTTTTCATTGGTAGGTTACCAGAAGCAGTTAAGAAAGTAGAACAACATGCTTTATTACAAGAAGAGGGTACAAAAAACAAGTCCCTTAATGCTGTTGGTATAAACAGTTTCCCTTTCTCCTTTAGGTAGGAAGCATGTCAACATCCTCAACTGCCTTCCAAAGTTACTTCCTAAGATAAGGACATTTTACCACTGGGAGAAGCCCACCCCTTTAGGAACTGTTTGTGGATATGCCATACACACTGAACCTATCAGCATGCTGCAATACATTATTTATGACACTACTGATGAAGGATACATCAATAGCCTAATGATGTGGTATACAGTTTCCTGGAATGCTTAATTCCAGATTAATACTAAAAGCCCAATCCTAAAAGGGTCTAAATATGGGTAAGCTTGTTCAGACAAGTAATTCCGTTGATTCTAAGTCCAAGTCTTTCTAAGTTAATAAATACATATATGTAATACTTCACAAAAATTGGTCCATAGGGATTTTTGTCTCACAAAAGAAAGTTTTTCTTTCATTATTTTAGAGTTTGGCATATTGCTTAATAGTAGTCTATATGAATCATACTCTTTTGCTCTTGTTCTGTAGGTCAGGGGAGCACTGATGTTAACCAACTGTTCTTTCTGTGTTCTGATATTAAATGCCAGACCAAAAATACCAACAAAGAATATACTGAAAAATGTGCAGACTTATGAATCTCAGCAGAAATTTCAAGTCAATCTTTCTGATTCAAGTACAATACACAGCATGTCTTGAAACAGACAAATATGATACCATTAAGAGCAAAAAGTTAAGTTGCTTATAATATACAATTTATCTCTAAATAAAAGTTCACTATTTTTCTCATCCCCATTATGTATTAATAATGCAAACACTTGGGATTCTTAGCACATTTGCATGAATACCAAATTATTTTATTGTGATCACTAAATTATTTCACCGTAATAACAACTTCCAAATTGGTGCATAATTAACAGACACCTGACAAACTTCAGAGCAACAACTCCTTTGGCCTTGGTTATAACATTAATCTTAGAATCTCAGTGTATATTTTACTAGACTCTAATTACTTTGCACATGTGCAGTAGGTATGTGCAGTATTTCAATTTTCATGCCATAGTAAGATGGCACAATACATTTAAAAAATAAGCCCTAAAAAATTAACCAAAACCAAATAATTTTGCAAGTTAATTCTATGATTGTTTTTCTCACTGTTTTAATATAGCCAGTAGCTCCTTTTATAGAAGAAATTCTTAAAAAACAGCAGCAGCGTTTGAGGTCATTCAGATCACTGACTGGGCATCCAGCCCTGCATCAACAACCATATACTTGCCAGCTAACCCCTCATCTGAGCAGGATGCTTCTGTGTTTCCTGCTGGGTTCTAGTCTTGGCCCTATGCACTTCCTAATTTTGGGCTCACTGGTTAATCAGCCAATGGGCACTACCAATCAACCTCAGTTACCCTTCCTGAGCAGGTGGACATTTAATTGGACAAGCAGCACATCTAATGGGAGGAGCTTTGGCTCCATACTCAAAACCATGTCAGTTACTGCATCTGTGCTGAAAGTAGAAGTCAACTGTGTCCGGAAAAGGTTGAGTAGATTGTTTCCCTCCTGAAGCAAGTCTGTCACAGGGATCAATCTGCGTTCCAATTTCTCATCTGGTCCCAGCTCTGCATTATCTGTGCTTTATTCAGAGCAGATTACAAGATGTCATTTAAGAGGGCTATTACCCCTGGATTTTCGATACAGTGCATCTGTTTAAGTGCATAACCTCTATAGAGGAAAAAAAGCTCTCACGCTTTCCCTTCAGTGTTTTTGGCTCAGTTAAAGAGAGGACAATTAGTAATAAAAGTAGACAATCACATTTTGTATGCACTACCCAGAGCACAATTAACTTACATATGTAAGCAGCAGGGTTGGAAGATGCTATGCACCTAAACAGTTTGTGCACCAGTTTGCAGATAACCAGGGTATGGTACAATCGAAGCAATAGGCAATAAACTGGGACTGGCTTTGTGTTAGGCAACTCTACTGGACTCCTAAGTGGAGTCTCCTATATAAGGAAAACAAATCGAACAGCGGTCTTTCAACAGATTCCAAACTAATTGGCATTACATACAATAGAACATATAACAATAGAAAAGATAACATCTTGGGTAATTTAGGTGCCTGATGGAATCAACATGATAAAAGCGGGCCAAATTAAAAAAAAGTGTTTTCTGTTGGCAACTTTTTCACTAGAGACAATACACCATAGGCTAGCCAGAGATAACAGAGATAACTCTGCTGATCTCTGTAATCATTATTCCTCATTCACATATGAATCACTTTCCATCCAATCTCATTGCCCTATACAGAGAAGTCCATCTGTTATCATTATCACCATTTTAAAGACAAGTAAACTGAGACAGAGAGATGAAGCTGTTTCCCCACAAGTTTTCTAGCAGGCCAGTCACAGAGCTAGGAATAGAAATCAAGGGTAAAGTCAGATGAGGTAAAAAGGAGTAAAAACTGTGTGGTAAAAAGGAGTAATATCTGGTTTATGTGCATTAGTTGTTCCACAGCAACTGCCCATATGCCAGCTTTAACTTTTAGTAGATCAAAGAGAAACTGTGGTAAGTTAGCCCTCAATGAAAAACATCACCACACTGTTTTAGCTTTCATGTAATGAGGTAATTGCTTCCTGTGTATGTGCGCCAAACACCCAGAGTCCCAGTCCAGTGCTCCCTCCACTGTACCACACCTTTGTCCTATGCAAATGATTGCGGATTGGGAAAAGATGGGAAACTAGTATCACTGAGTACAAACTCTTAAAATATTTTATAGAAGACCACCTTAGGGATCCCTGATGTATGGGATTTCTAGAAGCAAGTATGAGTCCAAATATGACTTAGAAGATTCTCAAAAAAAATAATTTCTGATTACCTGGAACTTTCTTGATACGCGGACGTCTTGCCTATAGTGCTTGCTTTCCTCTCACTTCTCTCCTCCTTCCCTCTCAACCCTCTGGGACCAGATATAGGCCCCACTTGGGCTGCTTTCATGGACTGTAGCATCTCTTTCCTTTTGTCTCTTCCCATTTTTGGCTGGTCCTCAATGAGAGGCTTGAGACAAAAGATAAAGTGGATACAGAAAATGCTGAAAGGGGACCTTGCTATTTCCCTGTGGACATATGCTTAGGCTGAAGCTGTCTACGTGCACCATTGTATTTCTCAATGGGAATGCCTTCTGAGTCTGAACTTCTTTCACAGATCAGGAACAATGATCTTGCCATAGCTGCATAAGAACTTAACAGCTCTCTACTGAATTCTAAAATCTTACTGGTGGTAGCCATACTACCTATTGGAAAGACATGAGCCCTAGACATATAGGAAAAAAGGATTTGCAGGCTCTTGGTGCTTCATGTGGTAATGCATAAATAAGGTTTAGTTTGAGTTTTTTTTTAGTTTCTCCTACTTTCTTGTATTCCTATCTAGTCTACAAGGACAACTGTTCTGTTACTATCTTCAGATGCAAGACAAAGGGATAAATTAAGCCTTATATATTGAAACAGCATAGCCACCACTACATGGTGCCCTTGGTGAGCTGATTAGCACTGCTAAGTAACAAGGCCAATTAGCCTATCCCTTAAGCTAACTAGCCCACCCACACAGAGACAACTATTCTGCTTCTGAATTCACAGGATTCAAAGGCTTTCAGCAGTGCACCATGCATAATGATGCCACCATGGGGGACAATAAGTTCAGTGTATAAACTAAGTCTATGTCTTTTGAATTTTGTAGACACAGTCTTAATGATCTGTCTCCATCTACTGGTTTACAAGGGGGAATGACACAAGTATCCAGAATGGTGTAGATAAGGGGATAATTTAATTGAAGCAGCTGGATTTTGTCTGATATATGCACTCCTGAACATATTTAATAGAAGTTACAGAACAGGTAAAAGAAAAATTATTTTTAAGAATATAATAAAGGTCTACAGTTAATTCCTCGGTTATACTCTTATTTGTAAACCAAGAAACTATGAAAATGTTGGGATTATTTGTACAAGTAAATCAAATGGCAGAGTACTGTCAGAAGAATATTCAGTATATTAATGTGTGCCAGCTCTTATGATGCTAGCAAGTTCACAGAGCCGGTTTCTCGGAACTTAGGTTCCTTATCTAAAACAAAAAGTAAACAGAATAACGGGCTTTCCTCTCTCACACTTCTGCATAATACTAAACCTTTGGACTGTATCACTTAATGAGAATACTGGCTCTTGGTCCCACACTGATCAACCTGAACCAGGAAGTAATGTAGGGTAAATCCACTGTGAGCCTCAAAAAGATCTTTCTCTTGATGGGAAGGGTTTTTTTTAGGGCATATTGCAACAAGAAAACCACACATATGATATCTGATTTAGGAGAGTAAATTGCATTAAGTAACGTCCTAATATTTTGTGATTTATCTCCGTTGCATGTCAAACTCACTTAGTATAGATATAAAACTTAGAAAGAATCTGTGTACCAATTTTTTAAACAAGAATTTAAGTTCTGCATTGAGTCATGAAACGTGTCTGACAGTTACAGGTTCAGGATAACTTGTAATTCTAACATAAATCTAAGAAAATAATTAAAGCAACAGACCCAATTTTGAGGGCACCTTAAATTTACTGTAATAAGAGATACTAGAATCAAGTTAATAGTCTTACAGAATTCAGTATGTAGTTCACTGAAGCTTTGGGTTTTGCTTAGAGCATAGATTTGCTTTCTCAAACAGAGATGTTTTCTCATCTAGTTGGAATCTGTCCTTCAAGTCACTGTGTATGTGAGATTAACTAAGAAAAAAAAATCACTTTTTTCTTGAAGAATCTAAAATATTTGAAGAAATCCATGTTGGTTTGTTTTTTAAATGGAATAATTAGTTGATAGTAAAGTATATTGTATAATGTAGGACCAGGTTCCATTTGCTCTATTAAATATCCAAGTTGACTTAGGTGTCTAAGTTGAATCCTACTCTGTTCAAGTTCTTGAAAATTCATTAATGCATCTAGATTTATAAGACAGCATCATTTTACTATGGATTTTTTGCCACAGACAAAAAATAACTTCATTGTACCTTCCCACCGATTTCACCATTAATTTGTAACTGCTACTATGCAGAAAAACATATAATCTGCTCAAAGGGAGTGTCAAATAAGAACAGCTTAATGCTAATGACTTGAATACCTATTGACAATTTCCACTGACTTATAAAAATGGTTATTTGACTACGCTTCTTTTGTTGCTGTTCTCATGCTCCTACTTAACGCTCTTATGTTTCTAATAACTGTGTTCCTGTCCCCAACAAACTTTTTGACATTTCAAAAGTTTTCCAGTTCTGCCCCATGATGAGACCAAGGTCTTTTAAAGTTTTGCATTTGGGGTGAAAAACCAGAATGGCCAATAGTTTGGTGGCTAATAGTTCAATAGTTCAGTGACCAGGACCCTCCCATAGTAGGTAGGAGGCCGAGTTTCAAGAACCTGTTTTGAATTATTTAAAAATATAAAATGTGTCAATTCAGAAAAATAAAATGAGAGTATAACTGTCCCTGGCATGGAGATATACATATAACCTGGAGGAAGCACCACATGTTCTACATCAAGGTCATTAAAGACATCTTGCTGTTAATAAAAATCCAGTTTCCATTCAAAACTTACTAGAATTAACTTTTTGGCCAAAAACTTGTAATGACTTGTTTATGTATTCTTCTTCCTAGTCTTATGATAAATTTCCTTACATTTTTTTTTTTTTTTTTTTTAAAGAAGTGAATTTTTGCTATAAAAATAATTCCCTTCATAGCAGTAGATCAAAGTTTTAGAATCTGCCCTTCAGGTTATATGCTTTTGGAGAAATTAATGCTTTGTTTTAAAGATGTTTCTTTCAAGCATTTTTAATCATGGACCTTAGAGAAGTGGGGCTCCTCGCTGTGAAATGCAGTTGGGCATCAACATTCATTTCACTGGAAGTATATTTTGTCTGTATTTTGTTTATTTACTTAGTACAGATAGTTTTTCTATAACTAGTCGTGTAATACAATATTTGTTATATTACACATGTGGGTAGCTGTGTTAGTCTGAAGACTGGTACTATGTAGGGCAGACTGGCACTTTGGACACCAACTGGTTTAGAGAGGCATAACTCTCATAGGCAATAACCTACTTCATCTGGTGCTATGAAGGACTGACAGAAAAAAAAAGACTTATGTCATTATTAGTATTAGAAGAGTCATTTGAAGAGGCAGATTTACAATAGTACTGTACCCTATTCCAGATGGATGTAGAGAAGCTACTTCAGGTTTCCTCCATTCAGAAGCAGTTTCTTGATATTTTATCATAAAACCTCAAAAATCACGTCAAACTCAATTCACTAAAAGTGACTGTGAAGATGTGACTGATACAGGCTAGGTACAGACATTCAAAAAGCTCAAGGTGGAATCAATCAAAGTTACATAATGTTTTATAAGCAGCATAGTTTAGACTGGCAGCAAACAGAACACACATTTGGCCTTTGGTGGTGGTGGGGAATCTTAGACTAGGTTCCACCATTTTTAAACCAGTCTGTGCAGGTCAAACTTCTGCTCTGTTATAGGCATAACGTGGTTTTGCATTTTGAGCTTCTGTTCTGTTATGGGTATAGACTGGTTTCCAATCAATCACTCATACAGGTAAAGGTATAATGTACCTGGTCATAGTTACATAAATATCTGTGAGATTTCTCTTTACCAAATGTTTTATGGCAACGGTCATTTTTGGACAAACTCTGCAGATTCCTATCCTATTACTTGGTGTGAAACCAGCTTAAAAATCTGTAAAAGATTGTGGCTTATCAAGATGATAAAAAACTCAATATTTAAACTATGAATGGACTGAATTCACCAATAAAGTTACCTACCAGGATATAATGAGTATATTGGAATGTATTCTAAAAAATGTAGAATGTATCCAATGCAAGTCAACTACATTATTTTGCACAGAGCCTTCTTCTTCAATTATGTGGTAACAGTTAACACTCCATTCTGCCCTCAATGAGCACGGTGCAGGCATAAGATGGGGGGTGGGGGTGGAAATTGACTATAAAAGAGATACTTAAGTTCAAAAAGCAAACTTGGTTAGTCAAGGAAAAGTACAGCCACATTTACAAAGGCAGTGAACAAACTGGAATAGCTTGATATTGCACTTTGGCCTTTTGGAAAGCTGTTCTTTCTGATGTATTCAAAATCAAATAATTAATAATAAGCTACAAATGGGTCTCACAGGGCACACATGAGCGTAAAATATATAGTAGGTCACAGAGAAAATATCTATTATGCAAATACAATATTAATGTAAAACTGAAGAGCCAAATTCAGCCATTGAATGTTTTCATATATGTTGCCAAAATCAATGTAGGACTGTTTATTAGCAAAATCTCAACCTATATGTATGCCCAGTATGAAAGAAAATAATCCAATATTTTAGTAAAGATGGGCTAAACCTTGGAGACTTTTAAACTCAAAAGTCAAGCATTAAAGTTGTCCTCAAAAGAGAAGTCCACAAACTTAGATCTGGTTCTTGCAAATAATGGGTCTCAGAAGTATGAATGCAAGGTGTCACTGGGTTCCATGAGTAGTCATCAGTAGTTCAGTGTCCAGTTGGGAGGTGATCAAGTGGGGTTCCCCATAGTCTAGTATCATTTAACAACTTTAATAATGTAGGTGATGGGATTGGGTGCACACTTAGCAAATTTGTAGCTGATAACATTGGGATAAGTGGCAGACTTTAAAGCAGGTGTAAGCAACCTTTTCTGGCTGTAGATCAGAATGTCCCACCCTGAGTCACACAGTACCAGCCAGCAGGTACTAGCACGCAGCTGTTTGCTGCCACTCTTCCCTGTGGCAGCACAGGAGGAGCACCCACAGCCGAAGCCCCCCCGCTACCAAATGCTGTCAAAGCCCCAAATTCACAGCCAGATCCAATGGCTCTGCAATCTGTGAACCGCAGGTTGCCAACCTCTGCTGTAGAAGGGAGGGCTAGGATCCAGAATGACATGGATAAATTGGGGCAATGGCCCAAAAACCATCAGATGAAATTAAAAGACAAGTGCAAAGCCCTGTACTTTGGATAGAATACTAGTAGGCAGCCACTGATCCTTCTAGATCACAGTATATGAGTGAGAGGTCACCAGGACCTTTGACATATGTGCCTAGGCAGGAATATGGAGGAATGAAGGCTGCCCAGAAGCCCCGCTTTAGCCCACTGAGACAGAATCGAAAGACCAGGCGGAGTTCAGACACTTGGTGCCTTGCTGGCTGTAGTTATATGCACGTCTGGGAATCAAACCCAGGTCTCCCACATGACAGAGAGATTCTACCACTGAACCACAACACTGGAGCGGGGGGAGGGGGAGGGGGCGTTCAGTGATAGAATAATTTATTGTCCAGTCTGTATTTGTCCATAAATGACTAGACTGCATTACTGCAGAAAAGGACCAAAGGGGTTACAGTAGAGCATAAGCAGAGTATGAACCAACAAAGCATACTGGACTGTATTAACTGGGGTGTTCTGGGTCTATATGTCAGAAAGAAATGAAGGCTTGGTATTATTTTGTAGGTTGGGAAGGAAAAATCCCTCCTTTTCTGGTGGCATGAGAAGAGAAATGAATGGTTAAGAAGTAAATTGCATAGGGGCAGCTGGCCAAATTACTGCCAAAATTCTGTACAGAGCTATCAAGTTTGTGTTTAAGTTCTTGACAAATGTGATTTTTGCTTTTTCTAAATTTAAAACTAAAAACGTCTATCATTCTGATCCAGAAAGGAGACAAGAAAATCAATCAATCAGTCAGTCAATCAGTCAGTATGACTCTTGAACTGTTATGCTGCATAAATAAAACAATAAAATAGTATTTAAAGCATTATGCATAAAGAACATTAGCTGGTAAAAAGTGCTGTTGGTTTATAATGCAAACGGTCTAAAGCTGCTTGCAGTGCTGGATCTTGCTTACACAGAAGAGCAGTTAGCCCTTGCTTTTTAGCTATCAGGGCACAGGCAAGGACCCATGCATTAGCAATCATGACAACAATGTGGAGACCCCATTCACCAGGTCCTCCATAGTAGGTGGGCTACCTGGGAATCAGCATTCTCCCTTCCTCCCTTTCATTAAAGGCTATTAAACAGTAGAGGTGCACTGATTCATTGGTCCCATATTGAATCAGCACTGATATAAGGAAAATTGGCTGTACTGAAAATTGGCTTTTTTTGGCCGACGTCGCCAATAATGTGGCCAATAAATGCCCTGTTCATGCGCAGCCGCAGCACAGCACGGAGGCAGCCAAGAGCGCAGACCAGCAGTGTGGAGAGCAGCTGGGTCCAGCTGGCAAGTCTGTTGTGAGGAAAGGGGCGTGGAGAGAGAAGTGGCGTAGCGGGGCAGGTCAAGACACCAGGAATGAGGAAGGGAGTGGGGCTGAGGCTGAGGCTGGGGCTGGGACAGGGGCAGGCACTGCACAGCCTGGGCAGAGCAGGGAACAGAGCCATGAACCTGCCACTGTACACACTCCAGGAGGGCATGGGGGCCATGTGCCCAGATGTGGGCACAGAACGAAGGCTGGCTGGCACTGTAGGCTGGGGCAGTTCCAGGCTCTTCCCAGTGGGGGCTGGAACCAGGATGCACTTGGGGCAGGTGGTGGCAATGTTGGGAAAGCAGTTGGGGAGGCTATGGAGAATTTTGGGGTGGCTGCTTCCCCCTCCCCTTGTATCCCTCTCCCAGTTCTGCTGCTGCCCACCCCCAGCACAGCCTGGCCCAACCCCCTGCTGGGAAGAGCTGGGCACTGCCCTGACCCCAACCTACAGTGGCAGCCCACCGTGCCCCATGTACAGATCTGAGGGCACACCCCACCCATGCTCTCCCAGTGTGCGCACAGAAGCAGGAGCTGCCACCCCTCCCATACCCCCTAGATGAGCCACCTGCAGTTCCGTCCCATGCCCCACCCCAGCTGGGCAGCACCTGCTCCTGCTCCAGCCCCACTCCCTCCCTCACAGCAGGGGCCTTGATCTTCCCCCCCACACACACACCTTTTCCTTCTCCCCTGTCCCTTCTGTCATGTCTGAGTTTTACCTGTCGGTTAGAGTGCCGATGCCAGCAAAGCAAAAGACTATAATAACTTAGTAAGGACGCAGGCCATAAAGACCCCTTAGCACTAGTAGCCTTTATTTCTTTGCTAAAAGAAGCACTGCAGTTGGAGTTTGTTAAAAGTTTGTTCTCCACACTTAAGGAGCTTGTTGTCTGCAATCATAAGTATTGCAGGTGCCAATCATAAGGTTGACCTTTTGAACCCGCTGAGGGCAGCCAGATGAATAATGTATCTAGGTCAAATGAATAGGTATCTAGGTCAGATGAATATGTATCTAGGTCACTGTGTAAGAATGTAATTGGCGGTCAGTAAATATTCACAATTGGCATGAAGTGATTGGTCACTGCTGACTATAACTAAGAGCAGATTCCCACCATTAAGCAGAGAACTCCGAGCACACTAAGGAGACACAGTCAGCAGACTGGCCACCTGCAGACACCTTCTCCCCGCCAGCCGTTTTTCATTTGGCGTATCTTGTTCACCAGTTCATCTGATCGTCTCGTCAAAGAGCTCTCGGAAGTTTACTGATCGAAAGTGCATTATAATTTTTCCCTGTGCATGAACTGTTGACCAGTTCTGGGACTACTGAGTCGGGCAGCCGCACCTAGCCTCCGGGTTAGAAAGCAACGGCTCGGCTCAGGAACCCCATGAACCAACAGACCCCTTTAGACCGTTCTGTTTTATGCACTGTAACTGAACAAGTCAGCTATCCTGCCTACGCTGTGACCATCGGTAGTATAAGTACAATAAACCTTTCATACAACCAATACGCTTCAAGCCACCTGACTCCTACTCTCCGCTACTCCCCACCTGTCCGGTCATCTATCCTTTCTGCGCCAAGCCGCTCATGCCGACCCAGGCTCTCAGGTCAAGGGTACACCGGTTAAGAGGTGCAACACCTTCCTCCACAACAGACTTACCAGCCGGATGCCACTCTCGAAGCTGCCTGGCTGCATATCAGAATCAGATCCGTATTGGCTGACATGGGCTCTTCAGCCCCAAGGACTGGGATCAGGTTCTGTGCCACCCCTGCCCAGGAAGCATCACTGTATCTGAGTACACTCAGTTCATGTTTTTCTCACCAAACAGAGCTAGAAACATATACATTTGAGATTTTGCAGGACAGTTAGTTATGCATCAAAAAGGAAGTCCTACAGTAAACAGTTAACAGAATACATATTTGCATCATAAAAGATTCAGTCCTCCAGGCAGCTAACCACAGCTCTGTGCAGGGTTAAGCTCCTTTTGGCCCTTTGCTAAGATTTGCCAATCCAGTCCCTGGTGCAAATTATTGTAACCTGAGACGTAGTCTTAATTTAGGCCAGCTCAGTGGTTTCAGGGGCACATTGTGGCTGGTGCAATTGACAGGGATGTTTCAGTTGCATGCTGTATGCCAGCTGCAGAAAAGGGGGACACAGCTCAGAGAAAATATTTCTGCGAACATACAAGACAAAATTAATGCAACTCAGCAGTGGATTTGGTCCTAAGACTTATTTCCCTGATGTAGGAAGTAGTCACCCTATAACATAAGCATGGCTGTCTCTGAAGCCTGAAATAGTTCTTATATTTATTGCATATCCTAAAAAGGTGGACTTCAGGGTCTTACCTCTGATAGCACTTAAAGAGAGATGTTGAGTAACTCCAAGGAAGTCATGGGAGTTATACACATATAAAATGATGCACAAGTTATACCCATGCATAAAACAATTATACAATTATACAGCAGTTTTACACATTGTATAAATGAAATACACTGTCACTGAATCCATTCCTAATGTTTTATACTACGCAGACATTTTTCTTTTCCTGTAAAGGTTTAAACACTAAGCAACTTCTGCCACTTGCTGTTATTATGTCACCACACAGCAAGAAAAAAGCAAAGCATACCAAATTCCAGCAGAAGAGTTGCAAAGGGCTGCACAGCACTGGTGTCTTTCACAGAACATTATGCCAACAATCACACATTCAAATGAGATAATCTAAAGTGGCTTTAACAGTGAGTCTGAGTGGAGACATGCTGCTGGAATGAGATGCTTTTTTCTACGAGTGCTTCCCCTTCCCCCATCCCACCTCTACTCTCCCTGTCATTGCTAACTGGTGCCGGTTCAAACTGGCTAGCTCCAGCCCTAACAGCATCTTCTCTCTCGGAGCTTTTGTTCCCAGTTATAACACAGCACTACTTCTTGATTCCAAGCAGTTCGGATAATTAACCTGCAAACTGCCAAATTTTGCAGGGTGTCATTTAATAACGTGACAATGACCTAGAGCTAAACAATCACATCTTTTAATGCAGATTCTTCCAAACAGTTTTACTGTAGTTGCAGCACTAGCTATTTATAAATTCTCTTGCCATTGGTAGAGAAACGGCTTTAGTCCCTTAGCTATTTGTATTTAATACATTTGAACTGCATTAATTATTTCTAATTATGTGAGCCACTGAATCAGCTTTGCAGGAAAAACAAAGCTTATTTCCAATAGCAAAAAGCAGTTAATTTCAGAGGTATCTTCTATTTCATCACGTCAGATGAGAAAAGTGACTGGAAACATTTCAAATCTATTTTAAAACGTTCTTTTCTTCATGAAGGTTACAAAGAGAGCAGTTCTCAAACTGATTAAAAGTGGACTTTTTAAGAAATACATGAAACTTCTAGAATTAAAAATATACTTTTATGTTCTCTTCTAGGACAATATGGAAGGCTTATCAGATATAATGACCTTATGGCTCTGGCCAAATTATGTTGTTTAATTATCACATTAAAGCAGATGCCTAGACCTTGAATTACAAGTGACCATTCTATGCAGTGGCTAATGAGCTGATTGACAGAGAACAGGCTGCTGTGATTTCACTGGATGTTTAGTTTGCAATATACTGTATTGCAATGGACAATGCTGACTAAAAAAAAATACCAAGGATCCAATGTTCAGTGTGATATAAATAACCTGCCTGTGCTGAAAGCAGGTTTATTTTGCTAGAAATGTTTTAAGCCCTGATTGTGCTTGTGTCACTCTGGTAAAGACAGAGACCACTTCTCTCTAGATAGCACCAGCCAAACAGAAACACATATTTAAACTGTTAAAAAAAGAAAAGAAAAGCTGTTTGTGGGCTGATAGATGTTTAGCCCCTTTTACATTCCCTCCTCGAGGTGATTGCAGTTCCTCTGCAGTTCTGCCACTGCAATACTGGGAGCTGTTTACATGATTTAGCTGGCTGAAAAAGATGAGTATTTCTTGTGAATCTGGGGTGATTTCACAGGGGGGAAAAGTCATGGCAAAAGCCAGCGATGCAAAGAAATAGCTCACATAAATATACACTTAAATCTAATATTCAAGCAAAATAGTCCAAACACAATAGTATCATGTATGTGCATATTATTACATTGTAAACATTAATCTACCCAACTCATTTTGATATTTCTAAAGCAACTATGTACCAAATCGACTTTCAAGAACTAGATAAAGGCATTTTTTATTCTGCTCCCCATTTCTTTACCTTTCCAGAAGGAGAGTATACCACTCCTTAAAATACAAGCCAGATCCAAGTAATGCTGTCCTTTATCACACATCTACAACTAGCCTCCATTTCAGGATGGCTTCAGTATTTAGCCCCAGCCTTATTTCACAAGTTTGTTATGTGATGGTGGAATGTTTTCCCTAAAAGCAAAGCATTTTGAACTCAACGGGTTTCCCTGCTCTTAGTCATACTAATTATAACATATTCTACACTAAAAGAAACCAAAACCAAGATCAAATCATCCCAACACCTAATGGTAAACTCATGAACACTAGTAGTTTACATGTGCTGAAAGCACTTTTCACCTATAAAGAAAAGACAAGACTTTCATTCGTTACTTTATGCTTTATTTTGTTTAATTTTTTTTAACATGGCCTATTTAAATGACAGGATATTTGAAATTATTTATATGCTCTGAATTGCCAGTCTGATGCTACCATATTGCTCCACCTTACTTAGTTTCCAAGAACTGATGAAGGAGAGAAACAAATGGCACATGTTTAAACTCCTACATTTCCTTCGTACGCCATTACAAACACTGGGGTAGGGAAATGGGGATTTTGTGGGGGTTGGGCTTCTTGCACCTCAACAATTCTTGTCACTTGAGGTGGCCTCTTTGGGCCACTGGCACCTGGCATAATTTAGAATAATGTTTTGATTATCCACATATATAACTTTCTAATTTGCAGAATAAAAATGTGTAATATGAAATGACAGAGACCTATAGTACCCTGTGCAAATGACTGACTTCAGATACATGGGCACAGTTCCTTAGCTGTAGTCACCTTTGTTTCACTTTGACCAGAGGGTCACCTGGCTATCCAGCAGGACACCTGGGCCTATACATCTTCTTGCTCCCAGCAACTGAAAAGAAGCCAGGAGACCTTCATGGGGTGGAAAGCGTGGCTGACTTTAACCTCAGTCTCTAAAGTTTAAAGCAGATTTTTTTTCTTAACTACATATACAGTCATTAAGACCCCATCTGTATGCCTTCAAATGGTCCTACATTGTAACTGATCCTCATTACAAACATAAATTTATCTGTCATGCAAAACAGATGTTCTTTCAGTATTACATGCTACATTGTTTATGCCACAAGTATACATTCATATCCTGAGGTTACAGATACGGCAGTTGTACTCAAGAAATTAATCCAAAATTACCGTGAGCTACCTTGCTTCTTTTTCTTTATAATGACTAGTCTCAACTGTATTTACTTAATACTTTGTGTTCTGCTACTTGTAGCACATTTCCAGGTATTGATGTTAAAGTACAGGTTGAACACTGATTGCCAAGTACAGAATGTTCATTCAGGATTTGGACGAGGGGACGGGAGAATGTCTATCATTTAATTGCTCAGGTACAATCATGTAGAGAACTGTCCATGTATAATGACTACAAAAACACATGAATGAACAGGCAGAAAACACTCAGCATTCACATCAGTAACATGTGCAAAGAGTGCCTCTTAGTGGACACAAGTTCAATGTGAAACTAAAAGCAGTATCTAATAAGTAGCAGTGAAAGTGGAAACTATGGAAAACCCCTAAATTATACCTCAGGGAGATCTCCATCAAGCCTTTTTCAAGAAATGCAGCAATTCACATAATTTTACATATTTTTAGACAATAATGTGCACATCCCTATGAAAAAAACCCATGTTAGACAGAGGGCTTTCCTGGCAGGGCTTTTTTTTTTTTTTTTTTTTTTTACTATGCATCTGTGTATAAGGACTATCGTAAAAAATATTCAAGGCAAAACTGTGAGTTCAACAAATGTTATAGCTTTTGCAGCACTGGTTCTCCATACGGTAGTCAGAACTAATGCTGTTACATGTCTTGCAAATATTTTGAATCTAAGCAGAGTTTAACCAAGAACTTCAGGTCACTCCTCAAGTAATGAAACCATCTGAAAACACTGACAGCATGTTATTCAAATCCCCAATTCATGATCTAAAACTCTTTGGAACTTAAGTAAAGATTTGATCTAAAATGAGCAAATTAAAAATAAAACCTACAAATATATTCAAGGCACAGGCACACCATTCAACCACTTAAAATGGCATTTTTCATCTGATAAAGTAGGCCATCACCTGAAAAAGCTTTTGCCTTTCTGAATGAGTTTGTCCAGAACCGGGCAATTATTTCAGCTGGAGAGCTGCTTACCTAGTTTTGGCAAGCTGTCAAAGGTCATATGGGTAGCCTCACCCCCTTGACTGGTGCCCTGACTCCTGGTTTCCATCTTGGGACCTAAAGCCCTGCCTCCTAACCCCTGACCTGTGCCACCAGAAGTCCCCTTACCCCCAGAAGTACTGCTATCAGCAAGGGAGTTTGCCATCTCAGAATCAGAAAGATACTAAAATATATTCTAAAAAGCAAACATATACTACAACATTCATTAATTTGATTTCAAAACATATTTTTGTCCTGACTTGCATGTGTTTGTGCAGGGTACATAGAGGAGACTATAATAGTCTATAGACTATGAATAGACTATGAAGTCCTACTCTTGTATATTGTGGGGGTATGGGTGGATGGGTATATGTTTGTGGGGGCTATGGGTGTGTCCTACCTTTCCACCTGCTGCTGCCATTTCCCTTGTCCACCCACCCTCCATGCCAGCTCCTCCAGCACCACACAGTTCCCAGAATGCAGCAGGAGCCAGCCCAGCCCAACACCACACAGAACCAGTCAAGAATTGTGAGGGCCAGGCTGGGCCAGCTCCTATAGCTCCACAGGGCTATGACCTATGTCCTATAGCTCCACAGGGCTATGCCTTGTGATCTGGTGGAACCACATGGTGCTAGAGCAGCCGGCAGGTGTGGGGGGGAGGGGGCAGGAGAAGCAATGATGGTGGGTGGGAAAGTAGGGAAATGGCAGCGGCAGTAGGTGGGAGCACAGTGACAGCTGGATGGGAGTGCCCGGCCCACACAAGTGAAAGGCCTGGCTGGCAGGGGCTCTACGGATCTGGGCTGGGCTGTGCCAGCAGGGAGAGTGGGAAGCTGGCCTGGCTCCATAGAGCCCTTGCCAGCCTGGACCCCCACTGGCCCTGGGGCACTGGTGCAGGACCCACGCTTCCACCCAGCCCCCAGCTGTCACTGTGCTCCTGCCTGCTCAGTGCCACTTACCCACCTGCCTGCTGCCATTGCCACCACCATTTCCCCACTTTCCTGCCAGCCACTGCCACTTCTCCCCAAACCCCTGCCCACCTGCCAGCTGCTCTGGCACCATGTGGTTCCCAACTGCATCACTGGGACCACAGGATGCAGCAGGAGCTGTCCCGGCCCAGTCCCAAGGATAAGGTGATTGCCAGTGGTCCCCCCCCCCGCCCCCACACACACACATTATTAGCCAAGTTGCACTCCTGGAGGGAAGGAGGCAGGGTATGGCTCCAGGGCCATAAGGGCTGGGGGTGGTGGTGGGGAAACAGGGCTAGGCTGGGCGGGCCTTGCTGCTGTGGCTGCTAGGTCCTGCCGCCCCTGGGTCTTGCTGCTGGCTCCTCCTGGGTCCTGCTGCCACTGGTGCATAGTCATCTTTGACAGGCTTCCAGGGGCAGATAATTAATTTTCTAAATTTTTTAGGGGCCCTACAGGCCAACTAGAATGGCTTGGTGGGCTGGATCTGGCCCACAGGCCATATTTTGCCCACCTCTGAATTACTCTCTAAAAAACCACTCTGCACTGCCTTCTCTTACAATATGAAGACAAAAATGACAGGGTGGTCTAATACATGACAGCACCAAGGAAATGGGGGGGCAGGGGAGGTTACTGCTGCAAGATATAGTCCTGCAATAAGAGGAGCCAATTTGGTTTTTAATAGGTTGCTCATCACTCACTCTTGCTAGACATGGCCAATACTTTTCAGTGCCATAGCACCTATTTTACTGGTGTAATCGAATTACCAATTTCAAGTTAAAGATGGGCCCATATAAAATTGTTATGCTGAAGCAAATTCAAGTTTTAAAAAAGTTCAGGGCCAGATCCAAACTTCAGGCCTATGTCTAATGAAGACTTATTTTTCTTTCCTGATGACCCAATATGTTGCTGTCTACATTTAAAGAAAAATGTGGCAAAACCTTTAAATTAATGATCTAAACTATACTGATGAAAAACAGTTTTGTGGAGACAAAGGGCCATCTACTGACACTGGAATGATAAGCCTGTAAGCCAGGGGTGGGCATAATGCAGCCCACTAGGCCATTCTATTTGGCCCGTGGCGTCCCTAAAAATTTTAGAAAATAAATATTAATCTGCCCTGGACTGCTTGTCATGTGGCCCTTGATGGCTTGCCAAAATTCAGCAAGCAGCCCTCTGCTCAAAATAATTGCCCACCCCTGCATAAGCAATGATCATTCTGGTCATACCCAAACAAGTGTGGCTGTACATTTTGTGGTGCCGTAGACATGTCTGCGATGCCACATACTGCACATTCAGCTGTTTTCTGCGCTGCAAGGCAGCAGCACAGGGTTGGGTTTTTTTGGACCCCTTGGATATCCAGGGGGTCCAAAAAAACAACAAAAAACCACACACACACAAAAAAACAGAGCAGTGCATGTGGTGACAGTATGCACTACTCAAAAACAGAGAGCCTGGCCAGCCAAAGCCACATTCCAGCTGCTGGATAAGCAGGATTGTGGCTGCTACTACAGGCCCAGGAGACCCCAGAACCCCAGATAAGGCTGCTGGGGCCAGTCCAGTGCTAACCCCAGCCTCCCCTACCCCACCTGGGATAACTTGCCACACACCAGAGGGTGCATAGCACAGGCACTCCCCAGGGACAACTAGCACAAGGTATCCTGCTGGTAGTTGTCCCTGGCAAACCAAATGTCCACGCTCATATGGACGTGGCCTCTGTGGATAAATTTAGGATAAACTGGCCTTAATTTGATGTAAACTATAGATATCTGAAGATGTAGCTGTCCCACTACAGGAATCCCAAGGAGAGAAGCTGATACAACTATTTAGTATTATGGGAAAAATAAGCTATTGTTTGAAAAAGCAGCGCGTTTCATCTTTATTTCCCATAGAAAAGAACGGTTTAATCAAAATGCACTAAGTGTAAAAGAATTATCAGTAAGTGACAAATGATAAACCTACATGGCTTACTTTTCAAAACAAGCAAACAAACAAGCCCAAACCTTAAGTGTCCATGCCTTCCACTGAATTTATTATAAGCCAATACTTTATTCTTCCTCTAAAATGGAGGAAATAGGACACGAAAGCTCTCTAAAAATACATGAGACTTTATTGACACAAGTGAATGAAATTGCTTCTTCTTACAGGGCACTTACACACATGTGGGGAGCCTGCTGCAATGTGCTAGAAACCCAGTGCATTGGAGCAGACTCAATTAATCGAGTCTGCTGGAGCACTGAACTTGACACGCTTTAGCAGCCTTGCACATCACATGCATCAGCGGCGCAGCATGTCTCCACACTGAGAAAGTGGCAGTGATGTACTTTGAAATAAAACATGTTCAATGTGCTTTAGTTCAAAGTGCCCCACTGCCATTTTCTCAGTCAGTGGACACACTCTGCTGCTGATACACATGATGCATGGGCACTTTCAATTAGCACAGCTCCCTAATTAAAAACGCCTGGTGCCACATCAGAAGCACATTTAAAAATGCCTGAATTAAAATGCCTTTGTATCATGCTTTACAGATATTTCTTTCTTCCCTGAATAGAGACTTTGTTCATAAATATAAACTAAAACTACTAAAAAATAAATATCATTACAACATAACAAATCTTGTACCATGTCTTTGCAGAATTGGAAACTGTCATAACCAGGCATATCTTGTGATATTATTAACTGTTTAAAACTTCCCAATTTCATATTATTCAAAATGGTTATAGTCTCCCATTATCTTTAAGTGATAAGCCAGCCTGCTCACATTTAATAAGTCCAACCTAATCTTTACTATAAGAACCAGGCAGGAGGGAAGTGATGCAATGAGGCAATAAAATGATGTGGGAGGAGGTTGGGAGACAGAGAGCCTGACAAGAGATCAATATAGTCTTCTTGGGAAACCAGAATCAAGTCATACAAGTGGATGCTCTTCAAAAGCTTTCATTTTCCCTCCACTTGGCCATGATTAATCTTTTGCTATGAACAATCCAATCGTCTGTGAAGTTTACCAATTCTTTTGAACGCCAATATTTGTGCCATTAGACAATGACCCTACAGAAACATCTGTATCTCTTGCATGAACATTGGGTGTACCAGTAATTTTGGTAGCTTTCAAGATGTTGGTATGCCAAAGATTTCACAGAGCCAATAACTTGAAGTGAAAAAAAATGTAGTTTTTTAACATGCGTTGTCACAAACCCACTGGCTTTCATTTTCTGTAGCAGCATAAATGAAACATTTCCAACCTTTTTTAAATGACACTGAATGCTGCCACTAATTATGAAAATATGTTAAGAAAGAATAAAAAGTAAAGAGAGAAATAAAGAAGAATGGCTTAGGTAATTGAAACTAAAGACAGAGCTGCAGAGGAAAATTAGAGAGACATTTTAAAAGAACCATTGAAGATTGGCATTATCCATATTCTAGCAAAAATAAACTTTCAAAATAGTATGGTACAGTCTTAGAAACTATGACAATCCTCAAACACCTTGGCATGGAAGAAGTTAATACTCTGGAAAGTGTGACAAAGCTACTTCCAGTAACAAAGTTAGCTCAAAACCAGGAGCAGACTGTATTGTTAAGCTGACTATTGTGCAAGAGAAAGTGGGCTAGCAATGTGTCAGAAGCTTTAAAACTGGGTTAAAGCCTAGTAATAATTAACACTAGTTTAATTTTTAAATTGTTAGTTGTGTGAAAAGTTAAGATTTAAGCTACTGCTGAGATATGTTCCTGCTTCTCCAGGGTGGAAAACATGTCAGCTTCCCAAGACAGCTAAATATAAATCTCACTGCACTGACAGATGATTGTACCAGCAGAATTATCAGGAGCCATCCAGTGCACATTCTCCAGACACAGACCCTTTGCCAGTTATAGTAAGTGAAAGTTGAAGGTATTTTAAATCCAAAGTCTGCAGTGTTTTGGATGTGAACTATTGTTCCTCAGTCAGATTTCAGGGTTTACCAGTTGTCCTCAATATATGCTGATTCAAATAAATATTGCCTTGTATAGCAAAATACAATTTCTTAAACATAAATATAGACACACATTCTAAGCCAGACAGAGGCAGTAAAATATCATTAGAAAAGAAAGTCTCTTCTCCCCATGAGACGGAAAGACTAATGAGAATATGTACATATTGTAGGGAAAATAAACTTTCTACTGAAATTGCTGCTATTTAGGTCCACAGGAACTTGGGTGTTGTCTGTTATTTTATCAAAGAAAACTCTTAGCTTTTAATTTCTTCTTGTCATTATTGTTAGCACTAGACTATGAAGTCACCAGTTTTTAGTCAAATTGGGTAAATACAACCACTAGAAACAAGTAGCATCTCCTTTCTCATAATGGTAAACATGATGTATACAGTTAGAATAAACTAGGGGTGACCAACTTGCGGCATGGACGCAGCAAGTGGCACAGGCACTCTGCGTGGCACACAGCAGATTGGGGAGTGGAGAGGCAACAGTGTTAGATAGGGCAGGGAGCAGGAAGTAGAGCTTCAGATCAGGCAAGGAGCACTTGGGGAGAACGTGGGGCTACTTTGTGTCATGCCTACCAAAAGGCTTGACCACCACTGGAATAAACCTTGTACAACATTAACTTAAACTCTTTTCTAGTTGATATATTTTAAGGCTCAGTGGCCTCAAAAGTTTTTGCTCCTTTTTAAGCCAGTTGGGGGGGAAAAAAACAGTAATTTTTAACCACTTTTTAAATATAGTGGATTCCTCTTATTGGAATCACTTTGGGAAATGGGGATTTGATTCTATTAACCAGATGATTTCATTAAAAGGAGACCCATTTTTTTAAAAGAACATGAAGATACTCCTCCCTCCCCCACAGCCCCCTGACCCTGCTCGTGCCTCTCACTCCTGTCCTCCCCACAGCCCCCTGCCCCCCAGCTCCTCACTCCCCACCCACAGCCCCCTGCCACCCGGCCCTGCTGGAGGGGGGCCCAGCTGCCAGGGCTATGGGGCCACGGACCTGAGTCTGTAACCCCTTTCTCCCAGCAGGAGGCAGTGACTGCTGCAGCAAAATGAAGCCCAGCTCCCCTCCTGTTGCTGCCAGCTGTGGGTTTGGGCACAGGGCCAGCCCCCGGCACAGTGCTCACTTCTGGAGGGGCAGGCGGGGACCTGCACCCCCCAGGTCTGTGCAGGGGCGGGGGTGGGGGTGGGCAGGCACAGGCAGTGAGGGCAGCAGCATGGGGTTGTGCTCCTCAAAGCTACCATGCATGCAGGAAGCACATCACCAGGGAGTCCGGCTCCTGCACCCCGCCCCACAAATGAGTCATCCATGCCCTGTCCCACTCCCCACTGGTGTCACAGCCCTGCCCAACTCCCTCCCCACATAGGCTCAATCCCCACCTGCCCCCGCCCCCCCCCAGTCTGCAGGAGCTGCCCTCCAGGCTGCTGGGGGCCATGTGCATGTACATGTACATGGCGCCCCCTGCCTGACCGCCCTCCTCTTGTTCTCTTCCAGCCCCCTGTAGGCTGGAACTCTGCCAGCCTGCAGAGGGCACCTCACAAAACTGCAAAATCCCTGGGCTTCTCCAGTAAAATGATTCCAAAAACCAAAAATTATGATTCTAATTTGAGCAATTTTTACATGTAATAATATACAAACGGTTTTGGTTGTATCATATTGATTCAAATAAGCAGCTGATTCTATTACCTAGCAATTCTATAAAGCAGAACCCACTGTAAAAGCAAAAGGAATTCAGAAATAAAGACTAGATTTACAAGGGGACTTGGCTGCTATTTACAAACCAGAGGAGACAGAGCTGGTGGTAATGCCTGCCCCTAAGCACTCACGCAGAAGAACTTAGGTCTCCTGACAGTCAGAAAAAATAAATGTATGCACAATTGAGTTAGGAATTCTGGGATGATTTTTTTTCAGCCTTTCCTGCGGGAGCTCTTTCACTTCTTATAAAACAACGAAATCCTCACTGGAATTGAGACTGGAACGCTAGCTTCACTCCACTCAGGTGGGTGTCCTGACCATTGTGCTACAAAGCCTCTCCCTGCCCCCTTTCCAAGTATTTTCTTAAAGTAATTTATTAAATAAATTTAGACAGCCATACTGTCCACTCCATCACTGCTCCCCATGCCACTAAGTAGCATAATTTGAGAAGCTGTTTTCCCTGTGATTTGCTCTTTACAACATGGGACTCCACTTTAAATATACTAGAAAAAAAAAAAATCTTCCTTTGGCAAAGGTTGTAAGTCTTGAAGAAATACTTGTCTTTACATAAGGCCAAGTACAGTTCCTCCTGTGTAGCTTTATTAGGGAAAGACATAGAGGAACTCCAGGCCCTAAAACATTTGCATAGGAATCAATCATCATATGGTTGTTTCTGCACAATAAATTCAAGGGATGAGAGAATTAATGTGTCCACAAGGGTTGAACAAACATCCTGATACAAAGTGTAGTTGTACATCCTGCTCTCCTGAAAGGATAAATTTCAGTTCCCAACCCTCTTCTTCACAATATATTAGTGAGTGCACTTTTATTTCTAAGGGCCACAGTACTCAGTACTCAATTTGCAAGTGCTCTACAGTTTCTCCAAGCAGGTTCTACTGAAATGCATACAGGTTGAGCCTAAAAAAAGCCCTAATAATGTAACACTATTTATTTCATGAATGATTTTGACTGCAAACGAAGTCACACTATTAGCATATGGCTTGTACTATACAGCACATATTCCTGTGTAACTGTGGGATCATGCCTTGGATCCCATCACACCTTATTGTTACCACAGGGGGAGCCCAATCATGGGATCCTCTGCAGTAGCAAGAATTAAGTTCCTGTGGCTAGTAGCTCCCTCACCCTGTGGCTAGAAGACTGCAGTTGCTGTGATCTCCTAGTTGAGGGGGGCACATCATGCACCCCATGGCAGGGCGTCCTGTCAGCTGATGGGACTCCCAGCTGTAGGGACATATGGTTCCGCAGCTGGGAGCTCCCAAGCTCGGTGGTGACAGGACTCCCTGTCATGGGAGCACAGGCTACACATGCAAATTGAAGCGGGATAGAAACCAACTATCAAGTTATTACACATTTTCCAGCAATAACTTAAATTGCTGGAACGCACTGGATTTCCAGCACATCGCAGCAGGCTCCCCACCTGTGGTTGGACCTTGTAAAGGTGCCATTGTTAATTTGCATGTGTAGCCAGTCTAAATTAGTTAGGCAATTAACCAGATAACTGCATAATACATGGAACACGTTTAGGGAACCTAAGATACTGCCATTTCTCTGAACAGTAAAAATAAACAAACAAACCTACTGAAAATAAGAAAAAATTCAGCCTCACAAGAGACTTTCAAAAACCTCAAAAGAAGATGAAATCGGAGCTGGAGAAAAGCAAAAAAACATGCCTCAAGTTAAGAATATTCACAATAATTTAATGATGTAAAAGTGGCAGCAGCCTCTATTAGAACCGTGAGTGAGGCAATTTCATTATATACAGAGAAGTAATGGAATCAGGGATGCACCTTCCCAGTAAAATGGTATATATTTTCCCAAGAGAAGTGGTGGATACTCCATTACTTTATACTTCTAGAACTGGATCTAATCATTTATATGCCTCTCTAATGTCTATAATATACCCTAACTTTGTTTAAAAATGTACTGCCCCTTTAGTTTGTGCATAGCTGAGGACCAGAAGGAGGGCACAGGTAGTTTGGTTTGAGTGTAAAGAGGGATTAGGGTCAAAAGGAACTCTCCTTTCTCCATACACATGGGCAACCCTGTTATATCCTGTTCCTTATCTACCCTAAGGTTAGAGAGAAGGTTCAGCCTGGACATCAGGAGACATTTTTTACCGTTAGGGCTGCCAGGCTCTGGAATGGGCTCCCAAGTCAGGTGGTGCTCTCTCCTTGGGGGTCTTCAAGAGGAGGCTGGACACATATTTGGCTGGGGTAATATGATCCCAGCACCCATTCCTGCCCGTAGCAGGGGGTCGGACCTGATGATCTGTTTAGGTCCCTTCCAACCCTATGATACTAGGTACTCTAGTTTGGGACCACTAGGTGAAAGGATGAAATGGCACCATTGGTGTCCCTCATGCAGGTAAAGTATAGTTTACAACTCCAAGATGAGAGGTATTCTGTTTAATATTCATTTTACCTCTTAACCCTGCTTAATTATGATGCCATACCTTTGTATAGAATGCATATAGCTAAGGAATAAGACATAAGATGCTATATTTATATAAAGAGCTGGCTTACAGGAAAGTGACTTTCGCAGATGATATTCTCCATGTTTCCTAGTTCAGACAAAAAATAGCCACCAGTACAGGTATTTGAAATGTATATTGTAACAGTTAACAAGTTGTGTCTTATTTATTTATTTTTAATTTGGTGGTATTGACAGATAAACACTTAACAAAAAATCCACTTCACTTCTGCCCTCTCCCTGGTATGTTAAATGAAATATTTTTATTTAAATTAGGGAACCAAAGTTCCTCCTGGATTTTAGCCATCCCCAGGCAGCTGTTTTTGCTGATATGTGTGGGATTCATGTGGGGAAATCCCATTAAAGATAATTGGAATTTTGTGCATAAGATTTGTGCACATTTGAATGTCAGTGTTTGTTTAGTTATTTTAGAAATAAGAGCCTGGATCTCCTCCAAGTATGAACCAGCTCACAGCTTCACTACTTATCTTGAATATTAGTTCATACGAGGTATAATTTTATTACAACAGCTTAGACCTTTTAGCACCGTTCCCTCCCACCCAGTGTATTAGTAATGGAAATGAACATAAAAGGAACAGAAGAGACTACTTGCAAAATTCTATTTCTGAACAGAAAAAAGAGTTTTTTTAAACATTTCCTTCTTCCCTCACCTTCTTTTCCTTCATTATTCTAATAGAAATCCTACTCGTGCAATGACTGAAACTGATCTCATGTGCCACTGTTCCAGCTACCAATCCAAAGGAAAAGTCTCCTTTCCTGCGGAAAAAGGATCGAAGCTCCTGGCCACAGTTTAATAGCTTATGATTCCCCAAGGTGTTCAACTACTTGTTTCATTCTTTTATACCTTAAAACAAAAGCAAAGATATTTAAATGCAACTGTGGTTTGTTTTTAGCACCACAAGGGATAATACAGGAAGACTATTTATGACCATTAATATTGAACTACTAACACCAGTTCTCAGGGGAGAGAGTTTTTACATTATTTGAGCATGGAGACAATGTCAGTGTTAATCTATATAATAGTATCATCACTAGTTTAGATTCTTTAAGAACTTTTTTTTTTGCTGTAGTCAATCAGTAACAAGCAGAGCACTTTCTGAAGGGGAAGCTCATAAAGCTGGTATAAACTTCTGAGTGGCACATGGAAATTTACAGCGTGCCTGCTCCAAAATGAGAATGTAACACCGTATCAGCTGGGAAAAATACAGGATAATTATAAGCAGCTACTGATTGCTGGGTATGCTTCTACCTCAATGAATTTGGCCCTTGAATTCATCTTGCTTTGATTAAAGAATTATACCAATAGATAGACACACAGATGGACACATAGACAGATAGATAGATTTAAGAATAATTATTTTTATTCTGCCATTGAGAGAGGGCTTAAATATGCCATAAAGAATATTCATCGCAATATTTTAGATTGAGGATAGTGAAAATGGCAAATGCCCATTAGGAAAAAAAAAACCACTCACCCATTTAACCACAGGTACAATCCCCCAGATTTAAGCTTATATGCAGTTTTCCGCTTGGTAATGGAGCTACTTTCTAAAAATTAAAGACTTTACACTGTAGTGAGCAATAAGATCCCATATGTAAGACCAGCTGGCACAACCTTCTCATGTGGGTAAATCCAAATACAGTAAAATCTGCGTTAACTGGCATTCTACTATCCAGAATACTATTAACAGGAATTTCCAGCCAGCAGGTGGGGAGAATTCACACGCAGCATCCACTGCCACCACCCACCACCCTGTGCTGTGGTGGGTCTGTGTGCAACCACCACCATCCCCTGCCGCAGGAGTTTTCTAAAAGGTTGAAAACCCCTGCCTCAGATAACCAGAATTTTTAGATAACTGGCACCCCCAATTCCCCACTCACATCAGATAATAGAGCTTTTACTGTAACTAGAAGTTCTACATCTGAATGAAATTGGTAATGCAAAGGGATGTTTCAGATGTTTTACTTTTGCCAAAATGTTGATAGTCTACAGGCTTTTGGAGGGAAAGCCAGTTAGTAGAATGACAATAAGAAAGTTTGAGACTGCAGTCATAGCCAAAACGTCTATTTTTATTAACAATATCATAATCTAGGTTTTTTTCTGAGCAGTGCTGCCTTGCCGAATGAGTTCGAGGCCTGTGTTCTGACAGCTATTCCTGGATCTGCTCTTGCTGTACTGGGTGGTCACAGTAAGTCATATTACTACTCTCTGCTTCAGTTTCTCTGACTACATAATGGGGACAAGCACCTTTCTGGAGCACTTTGAGATCTACTGAAAAAGCCATATAAAAGCTAGGTATAATTATCTTGTTCTTTATATAAAGTTATACCTGGCACTTCATGAAGGAACACAGGATAAAACCATGTAGGCTTTACTGCACAGGGTATACAGCTGCTTCCCAGACTTTTGACCAAAGGCTACAAAGATTAATAAGTAATACAGTAGTTACAGAGAGGGTTAAAGAACAATCCAAATTCTTCAGCCAAAATATACAGTCCATCTCCATGCACATATGCTTACTCTGTATTAAATACGTTGGTCTCAAAAGTCAACACCAGTGCTGAACTCAATCACCTTTGCAGGTTACTTTGTTTGAGAACACTGTCCTTGATGTGTTAAAGTTCACTGAGCTACATCTATGCTGTTTGTTGTTAAACATTCTAGCTCATATTATCCTAGAGAAAAACAATATTCCTTCAGAATCCTATAGTGTGCGCCAGCAGATATGAATTTACAGATCTACTGACCACCGTTTGAAAGACTAAGCTATAAACATCCTCATTATTGTATTTTCTAATGCTGTTTTAATTTCCACTTTCTCTACCATGGTTGTCAGGAAAAAAGAGTACCCTCGGTAAGTTAAACTATGCTGCTCTCTTTGGCCAAGCAATGCTTTATAACACTGTATGACTCAAAGGTGGCCAAAAACTGTTATCCTACATACTAGATCATCCCTTGAATGAAGGAGATTGATTTTTCTAACACCGACACCCAATGGAATCATACAAAGATCCCTGATGACACCATAATATCCACACTAGGGTCTTAATGTAGTAAGGCATGACACTGTAAGTAAATAATATGAAGACATAGAATCAGCTTACTTGCATTTAGGAAAAATAAATGCAAAAAAGACAGTTACCAACATGTGTGTTTGGAGGTGCAATTAACAAGTTACAAATATAGTTATTTTCCAAACAATTTGCAGTATTTGTGAAACATGTAGTAGCTGAAGCTGACCCAGGGACACCTACATTGTTTTCACAAGTGTCTTTGCTTGGGTATTGCAATGCCCAAAAATTAGATGCCTTCCCTCTAGGTACCTAGGATCTGTATTCAGTCTAACTGTTCCGATTACCACTTCTCCAGACCAATCCAGAGCACCTAGCTGCAGAGCAGGGAGGCACCAAGAGGAAACGCTAGGCCCAATGGTGTGTGTGAACTCCAGGGCTAGAGACAGACATTACACTTAAACCAGTTTAAGTGATCAGAAACTGGTTTACATCTGTAACAGAACAGACACTCAGTGTGCATAAACCAGTTTGAAAATGGCTGAAACTGGTTTGAGATAAACCTGGTTGAATGTAGTATCAGGCTTAACTGATTTGGCTCAAACTGGTTGATGCAATGTCTGTCCCAGACCCCTTCCTGGTTTAAGTTAAGTTAAGCCAGACACCCCCAGCATCCCAGCATGCTCTCTAGGCTGGGCTCTTTGCTACAGCCCAGCTGGGATGACCCCACCCCTCTGCTTCCCAGCCTGAGCAGGGACACGCAGAGATAGAGATCTGGCCAGAAAGGGATTTAATTCCCCACTCCCTGTGCCATGAGCAGGGACCCATGTCAGGTCTGCTGGATGCTCCTTTCTCACTGCTGCAGCAGCAGGGCACCATGGCCCCTGAGGCAGAGCGGGACAGGAGGAGGGTTAGTCTCCCCTCTACAAAACTGGCAGCTGGGTCAGCCCACCCTTACTTCCATACTCACTCCCTGCAGGGGAACAAGTCCTCTGCTGTTCCCTCCAGACTCTGGAGGGAAGTGGAATAACCCCCATCTCTGCTCCCCACAAGAGCCCTGGAGGCCAGTGTCTTGCCATGCCCCACCCAGTGGCTGCAGCAGGAGGGGGCAGGGCCCTTGATGGGGGCAACAGCCCCTGTCAATGTTGGGAAGCATGACCCCTTTCCCAGCGGGGGGAGGCCCACTGTGGGGTGGGCGGAGCTGTTGTGGGCTGCATGCAGCAGCACTGGCCACAGCCCCCACCCTCCCCCAGTGCTGCCATCACCACGCACAGCAGTTTTCCTTGCTCCACAGTGTCCTGCCCCATCCCCATCCCCATCCCAGTGGCTCCCCCTTCATCACACCAGCAGCTGGGCAGGGGCATGTCCAGATGCTACCAACTGGGCAGATCCAGCCCACGGAGGGGCTTTGCCTGGCTCCTGGTGGGTCCCTCAGTGCCACCGGCTTGAGGCACCATCACCTGGGCATGCAGCTGGGCTGGGACTGCTCCGCAGCAGGACTGCCTTTCTAGGCAGCACAGCCACTGCAGCTCCTTTGCTGGTGCTGCTGGCCCCAGCCCTGTGGTACATGCAGGGACCAGTGTGCACAGCCCTGACCCCATGCCCCCTGTGCCACCTCCAGGCTCACCCATCTGGGCTGAGCAGCAGCGGTGGTGGAGAGAAACTGCTGCTCACTACAAGTGCAAAATCGGGCCCTCCCCCTCCTGCTGCTGGCACTTCCTGCTGCAGGTGCCCGAAGCCTGTACAGGGCTTCCCGGCCCACCTGCTGCAACTTCTGTGTGCTGGGGAAACCTCCTCCCAGCAAGAAGGGGCTTATTCAGCCATCAGTCCCAAGCACAGGTTGACCAGCAGCTGCAGCCAGGCGAGCAGACCCTGCTGCAGTGCAAGCAGCCTCTCTGTGCTTGGGGCAAGCCCCCTCCCAGCAGGAGGAGCTTATTAAGCTGATGACACCACAGCAGGGTCTTCCCAGCCCAGCCTCATGGAAAGCTTGTAGAGGGATTAATTGGGGGGGAGCAACCACTGGCTGGGAGCCCAGAGGCTGAAAGTTAACCCTTCCAGGACTGCAAGTGTTTGGAGCCGGCAGCGGAATAAGTCCCCTCTTGTTGGGAGAGGACTTTCCCCAGCACAGAATGAGTGGCTGGGGTTGGGCTCTGTCCCCACCCAGCAGCGAGCAGTGAGTGAGGTGACAGGCAACAGCCTATCACAGTTTCCCAGAGCATGAGCCCCTACCCAACAGGAGGCTGTGCTGTGGGGCCGGCAGAGCTGCTGTGGAATGCAGTAGTGCTGCAGGGGCATGGCTAGGCAGGGTGCCTGGGAGTGGGGGAGCAGGGACAGGGTTATTCCTCCCCACTCCAGCCTCTGGCGAGGGAACAGGCAGGGAGTGAGTGCTTCAGCAACAACAGGAAGACCTGGTTGCCAGTGGGGGTTCAGGGTAAACTAACTCTCCTCTCTGACCCCCTCTGCCTCAGAGGCCATGGTGCCCAGTGCTGCAGCAGCAAGGAGGGGGAGCACTGAGCAGACCTGGCTCTCATCCCTGCCTGTGGCACAGGGTGGCGGGAATTAAAACCCTCTCTGGCCAGTTAAGCCTGGGTTAGCCATGCCCCTCCCATCACAGCTTCCTTGCAACTGAGGGCATGCTCTAGCACCTCCCAGTACCTGGCCTGAGCAACTGTAGGCATGTGCCTGCATTGCCTCAGTCCAATGTGAATGTCTTTCCTGTTACAAACTGGTCCAGCCTAAGCAGGTTAGACTAATCTGCAAAGGTGTAATCAATTTAGGCTCCGGCTTTTTGAATGTCTGTCCCTAGCCTGTGAGTACTCTGCTTTATACTGCACTCAGTGCTGCTGAGATGAGCTAGGCACATTCTAGGAGCACCTAACGTAGAACTCTCATGGTCACTGCCAACATGCAATTTTTACAGGAACATAGATGAGTATGTTTCAAGGCACTAAATATGAATAGGTCTATGTAATTAGCCATAGCAAAATCCATAGTATTCTGCTACAGCTGGGTTTCTCTCGCTTGCCTAAGTCAAAGTGGATTTGGGGAAATATACCCTTTATTAATCCAGAGATGTCAGTTCTCGGTTTTCCATTACTAGCCATATCTCAAAAATCCTTTGCTTAGAAAAGTGGATTCATTGTGCTGCAAAATAGTCACATGAAGCACTATTTCCTTATGTGAGAAGTAATACATATTTTTCACTGGTGTAGTCAACAGCATGTAGCTTAAGAGTAGCAATATCATGATTTGCAAATCCTAAAGACCATGGTAGATAAAAGTTAGTGGATTCATATAAGTTTTGCTTCTACAGGTACATAAAATCTGAATTCATTTGACACATAAAATGGGCTCACAAGTGGAACTAGTAAACAGAAAACAACCATCAAACTGGAAGGCCTTTTCAAAATGACAGAAGGGCAAGATGACTTATTCTAATTTAATGAAACTTTGGTCATGTTTGTAAGTGTGTGCATGTGTGTGTGGGGGGGAGACACAACAATGTACTCTGCCACCTCGCATGATATTCCCAGCTGTTTCATACACTGCAGTCATCCTGCACTCTTTCAGTTTCCTTGGAAACACAATGGGAACAAACACAATTTAGACCTTAACGTGAACCCTGGAAAGATACAAAGGTGACCTGGCCAGTGGCCATGTACTCAACATGTGATGAGTGAATGGGAATGTTTGGGTCTGGAAATGCTGGCACTTTCCTGTGTTTACTGAGAATGAAACTGATTACATAGAAACTATGCATAATTACCTATCTGTCTATCTTCTTTAAAGGAGCATGCAAATTTGATAACTACAGCATGAGAATACTACCTTAAAAACTGGTTCGTTCTTCTACACTTATCTGTTGACCTCTAAGAATCTACATTAACTTCTGAAGGGCTATTGTATGATTTAATATAAAATTAATGTTTCTGGATGAAGAGATAATAGCTTAAGAGGAAATAGCTTTACAACTTTTGGAACAGAAGTGGACAGTACAGAAGAACAAATCAGCTACCCTTTTACTTATAAAACAGCCACGGTTGATATAATCTCAAACACTCCTGTCAACTATCTCCATACTTGAATTTTGAAGTTGAAGGGTTCAGAACTTACTTCTCCTAGTATTTTATCTCAACCTTGGGTGCTTACTTTAAAGGACAGCGTGCAAGGCTTAACTTTTCAAGTACAGGAATTATTTGACCTGCTGTAACTATGGTATTTTTTTCTGTCTGGTTCCCTACCTGATTACTGCTATCTAGTGTGAGAATTTCTAGATTATTCTTTGCTTTAGTTAACAGAGAGGCTTTCATAATGGAAACACATTAAAGTACTAAAATACATTAAACTAGCACAAGACAAGCTTGAGAGTAAATTTAGCAGGGATCATGAGCTTGTTATTGGCCCTACTACTCTTGGTAGTCCTTTCCCCTTTAGCCAGTACAAGGTTATCAATTTTTCTTGCATCATTTATTTTCAAGAGTGTGAGTCAAGGTCTTCATCCTGCCCCCAGTGCAGTCAGATAAAAGGAGCAGTGAACCAATGGAAAGCACAACATGGACTCAGGAAATCAGGAATAAATGAAAACCTATGCAGAATGAGAAACAACAGATTGAAGTGAGGTCTCTCACTTTCTTAATTTTCAGTCTAAGAATTCAGCAAATACATGCTAAATTAACATATTGTATATTAAAGGAGAGCTCTAAAAGTGTACCTAATAACCTAAAATGCACCACATTATGAAAGGAGGGCATTTAAAGATTAATATAAGAATAATTTATGGTCATATATTTTCTCTGTATTCTAATGCCAAATAGAGGTTAACACATTAAAGGACTAATTTATGGCTTTGCCATACTGGGGTTGGAGAAAAGCAACACCATAGAAACACTAAACCTGACCAGAAAAAATACACAAAATCCACTGGGAAAACAGTTTATGAGTGCCAGTTGTTACAGTGGTTGTTGATGACTGTTTACTGAGAGAGCTGAGGGCTCTTTGGTTTTTGAAGCTCAAGCAGTCAGTATTCACCACTTTGTCATTTACAACCGAATCAACCAAAACACTGTCCCCCCCTGTGAAGTTTAAATATACTTCACATGTGTATATCTGTCATTTTTTACACCAAAACACCTTCACTGTTCCATTGGAGTGACAACATTCAGACAGCAGGGTGAGCTGCACTCTATGACAATCAAGTTCTTCTCGGTAGCAACCTCTTAAATTAGGTGGGTTTGCTTACCATAGCTTGCATCATGCATTGCACATAATTATTAGAGAAAATCTACCTTGCTGATGAGATAAATTGAATACTAAAAGATAAATGGACAGTATTTGTGAAATCTGTGCAATTCTCCTCATGTTACAGACGAGGAATTCTTCAAAGATATAATTTTTCCATCAGAAAGTATCCATTCTTGAAACTAAAAATGTTTGTGGGAAAGTATTACTGGTTTGGAAAACCAGATTAATCCCTTTCCCAAAATAAGTAATAGGCTAGTAGCTAAGACGCACAGTGAGGGTGTAAGGCACCTTGGCTCAAACTCCCACTCTGTCTGAAGGCCTGGACAGAGATTTATTAATATTACTGTAGTTTATATCAATGTTGTATATCAACGTAACTTTCCATGGTATCCACAGAAGACAACTAACCAGTTCTCCCCAAGTGGCTGCTGCAACAGGTACAAATATAGGACCTCACTAATCTGTGAGTGAAGAGCTGGCTACTGCTTGTTTGCACACAACATGTACACTGGTATAAGTTAATGTGGTGTAATTTTATCCCTAGTGTTTCCCAGTGAAATTCTAGTACTTTATAGTGGCATAGAGCTGTCTGTTGTGTGTCCACTCCTTCCTTACATCACTGTAAGACAAGGTACACCAGGATAAATCTGTGCTTGCAGGCTTCATTTAGATCAGGGAATCTGTCTCCCATCTTGGCTGAACACCCTCAACACTTGGATGCAGCATAAATTTAATTTATTTAGACATGGAACTGTTCCACTAGTGGAGGTGGAGAGAGATCCATGTGAAAATAGCAGATAATCTGGTGATGAGCTGGTCCAGAAAAATCAGGCTGTTAAAAAAAAATCTTGATCCATATAGGACTCATCTGAGTAAAGGGCAACAAAGAAGGCGGCGAGTACCATTCACTGGCAGATTGAAGATTGTTTTCGTATTTATAAATGAGCTTTTTCAAACTTTATAATGCTTTGGTCAATGTTAAGCTTATATTTAACCCAGTTTTATGGCTGCATACCCTTTTTTTTTTTTTAATCACCATAATTTATGAGGCATTTTTACCTTAAGTTGCTGACATAAGAACTTTTGCCCTTAATAACAACTTCGTTTTGGTCTCAGAATGCACGATTAGAAACACTCTATGCAATATTTTCACACAAAAAAATACATGTCCCTTTTAATTTATCTGGGTCATGAAGCAACCAAAAGTCACAGATTAACAGACGACAATTTTATTTAACTGGGAATTCTTGGGCATTTGAACATGTACTATGGGAGTGGGCAGTGGGGAGCTTTAATTATACCAGCTCTGAGATACTAAATGTTAGAGATAACTCAACACAATTAAGGAGTAGTATAAGAAAGGAATATGTATTGTACATATTTTATATATATATAATATATATTATAAATATATATAAAATATATTTTATATACAATTGGAACAATATTTTACATATATATTAAATATTCCAATTATATATATAAAATCAGTTCCACGATGTCCATCTATTTACTTTCCTGTTCTGAATAAAAATTGATAATGGAAACTTTCAAGCTCTGTTGGTGAATCTAAATTTAAGTTTGTAGCAATTTCTGAAACAAGTAAACATAGTTTTTTCCAAACATAGAACATTAAGAATGTTACTCATGCTCCAAGATTTTAAATTTTTCTAGAAATATCCCTGAGTTTAATCTAGAAATATAAAAAGGTTTGTTTAGTTCAAAAAGATTTTCTTATTGAGAATAGAAAAAAAAACCAAAAAGCAACCAAAAACTGAAATAGTGTTAGGATTCACCAGCCAATATTTTATCAGAGAAAATGTTGTTATTTTTGGCAAATCTTGTGGTAACAACAAATGTTGAAAACATTGGAAATGACATTCCGCGCCCCCTCTGAAGACGTTTTAGACCTTAAATTATAACCATTTCAAATACTGCATTTAGCTTGGCTTGGGGTACACATTTAATGATAATTTATGGAACTTCTTATGACCCTTCCCTTCAATCCTTTTGCAAATTTTTTACTATTTTGACATCCATTTAAACAAAATCCATTAAAGTATTACTCTCTTATAGGTATCATTGTACTATTTTAGAAATAGTTTCACTGACATGAATGAGATTATATGATGATAATACCAGTAGATATATGAGGAAGGTTAAAATAATCTTGCCCATCATAATCTGATAACACAAAAGGAATTTTTGGACATTATGGGCACGTCCAGACAAGTGTGCAGGTGCCTCTTGCCCCATCTCAAACCCCTTTGAGACTGGGTAAGAGGCACGTAAGGGAATGAAAAAATGTTCCCTGCACTGCAAACATGCAGTACAGGGAGAAAATTAGACCCCTGGATATCCAGGGGTCTAAAAAAAACAAAGTTTAAAAAAGCTGGGCAGGGCACAGTCGTGCCCTGAGGCAACCAGAGGCTGGGTCCTCCATGGAGACTCCCTGGCTGCTAGAATGTCTCTGTGATTAGCCCCTTGCCCGGGCTCCAGTGCCAGTAAGTAAGGGGGAAGGGGGGTGGGCCATGGGGGGTGGCCCTCTCTGCTCTTGATCCCTGCTCTGCCCGTCCCTGCCCCTACCTGCTCCTCTGACCCACCCCGATCACTTTCCACTTTCCTGCCCAGCCCCAGATTATAATCACACTTAGCTTATTGGTAGAGTAAGATTTGACCCCACATTTGAATTTTATCCTAAAAAAAAATTAAATGAACCCCTAACATTACACACACACACCCCCTCTTACGCATTCTTTCCCCCTCCTTCCCCTTTCTGGCTGGGTATTCAGCACCTTTCAAAATCAGGCCTTTTATGTGGGCACTTAAATAGCAGGTTAGAAGATTAACTTTAGATGCCCATTTATAAGAAATCTTAGCCAAGATTTCAAAATAATGCTGATGTTGGACTTTTATAATGCTTGCAGACAGAGAACCCAGGCAAAGACAGATTCTGTTTTTTAATCTTTAACCAAGTTTACATTCCAGGGAATGCCAAAACCATCTTGAATCCCTCTGATTCATTCACTTTCAAGATCCAAATTCTCACTCTTCCACCCCCCCCAAGAAGGCTGAAGAGAAGTAAATGGGTTCTCATTAGGTAGTACCATGAAAAGGATAATTGTGGTCTTTGTTTAAATGGGAATACATGATGGTGTCTACAGAGTAAAATGAACCTACTGACTCATTTCTATTTTATTTCTCTCCCTCAGGAAAGAGGATGGAGGATGGTGGCCTAGGGCATGGCTGAGAAAAGGAGAACGGTTTGGATGACAAGATGTTCCGCAGCCACAGGGTAGGGCAAACAGCGGCTTTGGGAAGCAGTGAAATGAGGTAACAGTGAAATGAGTGTTCCAAGCAGTGGACCAGAAGCACTTCCAGTCCACTTCTGGGTCTGCCAGGGAGCATGCCAGGGGCCCCCCCACACACCTCCCTGGCTCAGCAACTGTGCCTCCTGGGTCAGGAGGGACACCCAGGGTCTTCCCACAACCAATCACTGAGCTGGGGGGGTATGGGGAGGCTCCCTGGCAGACCCCAAAGTGGATGAGAAATACTTCCAGTCCCCTTCTGGGTTCACACGGGGCGGGGGCAGCAGTCCTGTCAGATGCTCCATCTGCCCTAGTATCACAGTGTTCGTAAACCATCCTGGTACCTTGAGGTATACAGAAAAAACAGTTAAAGCTGTGTCTATGGCCGAATCATGTATTGTCTGAATCAGCATCGAATCTTCAGATTCGGCCAAATCAAATCAGGGACAGTGATCAAGTAATTGAATCACTGTCCCCAATTCGGGCTGAATTCAAATCAAATATGGCCCATTTCACACACCCCTACTGGATAAGCAGGTGACCTTAGGAACATATCACTGGGTGCTAAATTCCAGGAAACCCTTGTAGAACCCTCTTAGACACTGCAGCAAGCAACAGAAGTTACACATAAACCTGCTGAAGTGATCAGAAACTGGCTTAAACCTGTAACAGAACATAAGTTCAGTTCATATAAACCAGTTCAGAATGGCTAAAACTGCTTTAAGATAAACCCGATTGAATGTAGTCTCAGGCTTAACTGATTTGGGTCAAACTGGTTCATGAAACTTCCATCCCACACACCTTCCTGGTTCAAGTTACAGCACAGTCCCCCAGCATCCCAGATCCTTTGCGCTCATGGGTGGGGTTGGGCTGTCTGCTCCAGAGAGCAGGTCTGGCTCCACCCTTTTGCTCTCTAGCCCAAGCAGGGGTTGGACAGACATACGCCCCCTGATGCAACGGAAGCAGGGAAGATTTATTCCCCACCTTCCCTACTCGGGGGCTGTAGCCCCTGTCAGTCATTCCCCCCTCCCTAATCCAGCATCAGGGGAAGGACCAAACCCAGAGCCAGCTGGCATGACCTCTGTCATCCATCTGCCTCATCAGCAGCTGTGGCTGCAAGGCTAAGCCCAATTGGTCTACTTGTGTTGCTGAGGCTGGAGGCACAGGGGCCTGCCTCAGCTAGGCCTCCAGGTCCAGGTTCTTCCCTGCAGGGACTGTGTGGCTCCCCACACCCAAGCTGGGTGGGGATGTCATGAAGCCCCAGCCAGCTAGGTATGGCCCTGTGGGGCCAGTCTATGGCAGCAGAGCCCTTTCCAGCCCACTGTGGCTGCATGACAGCCCAGCTCAGCAGCATGGGCAGGGGCTGGCTAAGGAACGGGCTTCCCAGGCCAACTTGGAGGCACTGGTGAGCCCTGAGCCCAGCAGCCATAGCTACACCCTGTGCCCTGTGCAGCACCCAGGGCTGCAGGTTCACAACCAGCTGCCAGCTGGCCAGAGCCAGGGGGGTTTCATAGTTTCATAGTTTGTAGGGTTGGAAGGGACCTGAGCAGATCATGTAGTCCAACCCCCTGCCATGGCAGGAAAGAATACTGGGGTCAAACAACCCCAGCAAGATGTTCATCTAACCTCCTCTTAAACACCCCCAGGGTAGGAGCCTGCACCACTTCTCTTGGAAGCTGGTTCCAGACCCTAGCCACCCTGACTGTGAAGTAGCGCCTCCTGATATCTAACCTAAACCTACCCTCTGCCAGCTTGTGACCGTTATTCCTGGTCACTCCTAGCGGTGCTCGGGGAAACAGTGACTCTTCCAACGCCTGCTGATCCCCCCTAACTAGTTTATAACAGGCCACAAGATCCCCCCTCAGCCTTCTCTTTTGGACTCGGGAGCAAGGAGCAGCGGGGAGAGTAAGGACACAGGCACATGTGTGGGTTGTTCTGCCCCCTCCCTTGCTTCCAGCTGCCATGGCTGTGCCACAGCTCTGGGTGGGGCATGGGAAGCTTCATCCCTGTGAAGCATGAGTGCCCCCACTCATGCTTCTTCCTAGTGCATGGAGCTCCAGTTCCAGTTCCTGGACACCTTGGAAGGCAGAAGGCACCTTCAGCTAGAACCCCACATACAAGGCAGAAGCCATTGGGCTGAAGCTCCCCCCACTCTGTCACCACATCCTGGAGTGGCGTACACTGCAGATCAGCTTCCCTCCAGCCTTGTGGCTGCTGCAAAGAGAAGGGAGAGCTGTTCTAGCACCCCCCGGCTTCTAGCCTGAGCTACTGCAGGCATGTGCCTGCGGTTCCAGAATTAAAGGTGAATATCTGTGCACTTGCAAATCAGTTCAATCTTTTCAGGTTAGATTAATCAATTCAGCCTCTGGATGTCTGTCCATAGCCCATGTCTTCTGATGTCTTCTGAAAATATTTTACTTGCTTTCTTTCCTTTTTTTTTTTTTTTAAAGCTACCAAATATCCCACTTCAGTGTGGACAGTCCTAGCTTTACAATACCTGACCCAGTGTCTAGAAAGATTTTTTTTTAAGTTGTCTTGGAAAAACACACAGCATTTCACCATGGCACAAGCTGAACTTTAGGGAGATGGGCCAGGGCTTCAGGTGGGATATGTCCTGAACTAGAAAGAGTATAGTCAATTTAGCACTGCACTAGTTGTACACCAATAAGCTCCCCTGCACTAAGCTAGGTTCAGCAATTCTGGTTTGGCTGGGCTCTAAACCCAGAAACAGTGTTTCTGCCTAAGTGCAGTACAGCTTATGTACCAATACTGGTGCCATATTGTCCTCACAATCTTATTTTATTCATAAGATTTGTACCCAACACATTTGCCTTCTCTTTCCTCCTATTAGCCCTAGTAGACAATTCTTTTCTACATAACTGATGGGTGAAACTTTAGCAGATGTTCACAGTTTCTGTATTCTAGTGCTTGGCCCACATACTACACTTGCCTCTGAACCTGAAATGCGTACAGCCACCTGGTTTTCCCTCAAACAAAGTTGCTAGGGCACTTTCAGAATCCTCCTTACTTCCAGTAGGGAATATTACAAATACTGAATAAAAACTTTACTTAGTTAATTAAGACAATTACTTTATTATTAGAGATCATTTTCCTTTCTGTACACAAATAGACACAAAGATAATTCATATAGCATATGAATTGATGGAACAAAATTAGTCAGCCTGTTTCCAGAGTTTCCCGCCCACCTTCCTAACCCCCCTCCCAATCATTGCTTCTTTTATTTTCTGGTAATTAACTAGTGTTTTTAGTTTAAGGGAAAAAAATATTCCTTTTTGGCTGACGACCTGGATTCTAGGGGAAAATACTGACTTCTTTTGACTCAGGCTATTGCATCCCTCTGTCATCATTACATCCAAAAGAGCCAATAGCTTTTACTCTATCAACTTTCATTAAGAATCTTGGATATGTACAACATATGCGTATGTCAAAATGAGGACTCCCTTTCAACTGGTAAGTGTAAAAATTTAAAAATATATATCATTTATAATAGCAAAAACACCGAGCAAAATGTGTTAAGGGCAATTGGGAAAAGGATACCATCCTAAATTGTCAAATAAATGCCCTGTATTTTGTCTGGATAGCCATTTTACAAAGAGGCCAATTCTCTTACTTCAGAGTGGATGTAAAGCGTCTCTCCATATACATATCCCATCCTGCCAAAAGCAGAAAGAGAAATCAGGTGGGGCAGGGACAGAGCACATGCGCTTGTAAGATGTATTTAGGTAATTACTAACTCCTAATGTTTAAGAAGTCCTGGATCAAACTTCCCAAAATCTTTTAAATAATATATTTTGAGTTATTTTTATTTATCTTCTGGTTACTAAGCCTTTCAGGAGTACTCAGGTGACTTTTTCATTTTTCCCCCAACCAGAGGGGCAAGATGCTTGCATATTAAAATCATGAGCTGAGATCTTCAATCACTTGTCAGAGGAACTGGCAGTTTTACTAAAACATCAAGTACCTCAAAATTTGTATTCAAATTAGAAGAATTAGAAACATAAGAATTATGATATCGGTACTAATCTCAACAAGAGCAAGCAGCAGTGAAGAGGGTGGGTAGATGGCATTCATGTTGGTGCTAGGTCTTGAGGAGAATTATGGGTGGAGTTGGAATGAGACTGAGAACCTATGGAGACCTAGAGGTTTATAATGCAGCATCCCAGCCTGTGACCCTCCCATGCTACCCTGGGAAAGAGAACATTACATAACTTGGTAGCAATTAATTGATAATCCAAACAACCTAAAGTTAGAATCCCTGCCAACAAAAGCCTGTACATCCAGGTCTTAAAATGTTTTATTAAAATGTAGTTAAACAAACAGCAGTCATTATAAGGTTATGCTTTAATCCAGAAATGCATTACCCTGTTTCTAAATTTGTTTTGATATCTTCTGTCAATATTTCTATGAAATATTTACTTTACAAAAGCAAAAACAGCATAACATCCACTTCAAGTATTAGATAACAAGGGGAAAACCTATGAGAATAACATATTTGTTAAGCATGTCTAATTTGTTCTGCTTTAGCCAATGTGTTGTCAACTCCCACGCTGCATTGCAAATAGGCCAAGAAAAGACAATTTTCACAACACAAGCCTAGCTGACCCTGCTGACCTGTGTGAATAGGTGTTGCTCCCTATGTCACAAGCAGAAGCAGTGCAAGTTGTGTAGGTGCAACAGTTAGCCACTTCTTGGAGCTGCTTGGTCGACCAGTTAACACAAAACACCCAAGAAGCTACAACTCCAGGCTTGACTGGTTGTATAGTTCCTCCTTTAGGACTGCTTATACCCAAATCCTAAATTGCTCTGGCTGCTGTAGCCCTTCCCTTAATCCAAAATACAAAAATATGCTGCACATGCAACAGTCAGTGAATCAGATTCACTTCTACCTGCAAGCTTCCTAGCACCTGCTAATGGGAAGAGCCAAGGAAAAAAAACCTCAGCCATCCGGCTAAGATCTTGCTCACCTAGGCATTTTCCAGCTCCACACTTTAACCAGGTTACTCAGAGGAAAACAAAAGGATTGGTCTGTAATGCTATGAAACAGCATTAAGGCCTTGTATAAAAATATGCACACTTGCTATCATCAGAATAGGGTTTTTTTCTGAGAGATTACACATATTAGTGTGGAGGTCATACATATTCCTTAACTCTTCAGAACAAATCCAGTTTGGTCCTGGTGGCAATTTAAGCATTCAGTTTTTTCCAAAACCTTTTTTGACACTTTGGTTACTGATAGGATTCTGCCTTTAGCAAACCAGAACAACCCTGAAAAGAAATGTGAAAAAAGTCCTTTAGACCTTCAGCCACTCAAATGTTTTTTTCTTTTCCTCTTTTTACTCAGTAATTTTAACTGATACACTGATCTTCTTGTAGGCTCTTATTTCTGAAAAAATAAATGCAACTACATTTTTCCTTGTAAATATGTCATCATATTAGATGGAAGGCAGGGTAGATTTGCACTTTGTAGACTAACTAAATCAGAGATACATACAGCGTAAGCAGGGCTAGATTAACGCACAGGCAAACCAGGCACATGCATAGGGCCCCAAGTGAGAAAGGGGCTTACTTGTGCTTGTTTTACATATTATAACTATTGACTGAAAAAAATAATATAAAAAATTTCATCTTCAGCGGGGGGCCCACAAATGTGTTTCCCTAGTGCCCACTAACGGGTTAATCCAGCCCTGAGCATGAGCTTTGTTGAGCCTAAGCTGACTTCATCAGAGCATGAGAGGACCTGCATAGAGCTGTGTATAAAATGGAGAGAGTGATTACAATACAAAAGGTAGGAATGGAGGGAGGGGACAGGCTGCGGGAGGACCTGTACTGGGGGGGGCTAAAAAAAAGCCAGCAATAAACCCATAGGAACAATGAGGCGCATCTATATGAGAAACATTACTGAAAAGTTGACTAACTCACTGTGTGGTAAAGCGTCGCTGTCTACACATGCAGACACTTACTAAGCAGTCAGTTAGCCAACCACAGAGTTAATTTGTTACTGGGGCCAAGAGCTGCCTGCTGCCAGGCCGGGGGGACACTGTCTCAGCCCAGGCTCTGAACTCTGAGCCGGCTCTGGCAGCGGGCAGCTCCCGATGGCAGGGACCTCTCTCTTAGTTCCCATTCCAGGAGCTGCCTGCTGCCAGGGCAAGAGGATATTGTCCAGGCCAGGCTCTGAGCTCAAAGCCTGCCCCAGCAGCAGGGAGCTCAGGCAGGGCAAGAAGCAATCTGCCAGCCCCTGCTCCAGTTGCGCAGCTGGGGCCAGGAGCTCCCTGCACCAGAAGACTTCCCTGGACTACGCAGGGAAGCCCTGCTGGGCACAGGGCTTGTCCCCATATGCATGGGGCAGGAATGCTCTGCAGCAGCAGCTTTTCCACTCATGCGCATTAGGACCCTTCCCAAAGTGTATGGGGCCAGGAGACAGCTGTTCCCTGCCAGCCCCTGGGCTAGCACTCAGGGGGAGCCTGGAGCTCCTCCTGGCTACTGCAGGGGGGTAGAACAGAGTGGGAGCACGTGTAGATGTGCTCCCCCAGTAGGCTTACTGAGTAGTACTTTTACTATGCCACATGTCTACCGCAAATTAACACCACGTGTAGACACGCCCAAGGTGATCACAAAGCTAATTCAGGTAATGGGATAAGAATCCATAGCACCTACTTAAACCCTGCTTAACACAATCCAGTCTGTGGATGATTTCTTGTTTCGCAGTTTTCCATTCAAGTTTCTTTTTACAGTTTTGCTGCCAAAGAAGAGCCACCCTGAAGTCAGCAATGGAAGAGCTTGGGAGTTCAGAATGTTCTGCCACAGGCCTGTGTCCTTCTGAAGCTGATGTCATCTCTGTTCATTCATGTTTACATGTAAGATCACCCATCGGCCCAATACGGGCAGCAGGGGGGCACCATATTAGGTGCACAGGGGCATAACCTCAGACTTACTGGTCCCCTGCCTCCACTTTGGATTCTGTATAATTTTCCAGAAGAATATAACGATTAAGAAGGCTAGCTAATCAGATTCTTTGCATACTGTCCAAGGGGTGAAATGAAGGAAAAGAGGAGGATATTAAGGTTGGCTTCCTCAGTGGAATAAAGGGTAGAAGGATATCCATATGATAGAATTCTGAAAGTCAAGACAAGAAGTTTAGACACTCTGGCAGTCAGCAACAGTGGCTCAAAATATATTTGTGTATAAGATCACAAAAATATTGAAAGGAAATATTTTATTGGCAGAATTCTGAACAGACTTGGTGGTGGAAGTTACATATTAAAGACCCAAGGGGAAAAGACTAGTTAAAGTCAGCAGATGATTAGCATGCTTCTGAAAGGTTTGATACAGAAATAAATGGTTGGACCTTTGGAGTGTTGTGCAGTAAGGAACAAAATGTAGGTGACTGTCTGGTTGTGGGAGGGAAACTGATGGAAAAGTTGAAGGTAAACATCATGTTACAGGGCTCAGTTACTATCTTATAAAAAAGGATTTTAATAAACCATTATAAGGTAAGATTTAGGGCTCTGTTGAGACAAGATAATGCTAAGAAACTCAGGAAATCCACTGCAGTTTAAAGGAGAAAAAGAAGGATGGTTTCTATAATCATGAAGTCACACAGTTTCTGAAAGAAAAAGATTAGACACATCATAGAGTGGCAGCAAGTCTGTTACATGCAGAAATACACTTTTTGGCCTAACTTAAATACATCAGTGGGACAGTTGATCAAAACATGTCACGTTTGTACTTTGTAGCACAGTCAAAATCATCAAGAGTCCATGGTACTAGTTCATGTTGTGCCTAACAGAGCTTGGCAACTATCTGATTTGCACACAAAGAAAAGCAATAGCTGCTGATGGTGCATTATTACAATGAACTTTTCTTCTTTTTTTTTAAACTAGGCTAAGTTACACAATGCAGCCATTTGGCAAGCACTGCGGTGAATCACAGCAAAACAGTATTTGCCAGAGAGACTCTCTGATGAGCTCATTTTGACAATGTATCACAGTGGGAATTTGTACCCAAAATAAGCAGCCTGCGTTAGCCATGCATTAACCTAAAAATATGCCCACATAGTTAAGCAAATATCAGCTAGAGCAAACTACACAGTGCACTCACCATTTTAAGAGAATCTCAGTAGACCAGCCATTTCAAAACCTATTTTTTCCTATACTAAATTTCAGAATGAATAATGATACCCCAGGTAAAAATGTTAACTATTTCTCAGTAATCTTTTCAAATACTGAAATATATCTATTGAATCAGGGCCCTTCCCAGAATAAATACAAAGAAGCCGACAGTCTGAATCTGTAACGACTGCAAAGAAAAGTTTCTTTTGCTATCCAAGATAGTAATTCATGAGAAAGAGAGAGAAAATGTTCCATGTGAGACAGTGAATTACCAGAGATCATACCCAAGGAGGAGTTTTAAACTCACTGAAAACCTTTCTGAAAAACAACAGAATAAACATGGTAAAAAATGACCACTGATATCCAGGAACTGTGAAAAAGCTGAATTATTCAAAGCAAGTGAAAAACAGACAGCAGGCAGAGTATTCATAGGAAATACCACCCACAGAGAGAATATTTCTGTCAACACTGATACAGGAACTTATGAGACGAAAAACTTTTGCTGAATAATTAGGTTTCCAATAAGCAGGTTTCGCAGCAACCAACCATTAGAATAGCCTAAACACCAGAGAGCAAAATTCAGTTGCTTCAAGTCTGTCTTTGGCCCCCACAATGCTTAACATGGTCATTTTCCTCCACAAGGGCCAGGTCTACACAAGACACTTACTGTGCAGTAGCTCATTGCTACTGCGTAGCAGTGCCACATGGCACAAACCATGATACAATGCTAGTGAGCAGCAGTAATGAGCTACTGAGCAGCCAGTGTCACCAAGAAGCTATGCAGGGATGCTACTGTGCAGTAATACCAGTTACTGCACCATCATTAGTACTTGGGTATGCAAATACTAAATGACTAGGCTAGACAATCACCTTGCTGGGGTCGTTTGACCCCAGTACTCTTTCCTGCCATGGCAGGGGGTCAGACTTGATGATCTGCTCAGGCCCTTCTGACCCTACTGACTATGAAACTATGACTCTGCAGTCAGCTTCTCATGTAGATGTGGCCAAAGTGCTTATTACTTGATCCCATTTTCCTAAAGTTCTTACTATTCCAGTTTTGTTACCACAGGAGATAAGGAAATTACTTACAATTAGTGCTCACTCAAATGAGAAAAAAATGTGGCCCTGGCGAGGCTCACTTATTGATGCTTTTAGAGCTTTTATTCTAGCTTTTAGAATTCCTCATTTCTAGGAATTCTACTCTCTTGGCAGCAGAAGGTTCATCTTTAGCAGTGAAAATCCAACCATTATGTATTTTTATACACACATACACACACACATATACATACATACATATATACACACACACACATATAAATACCCCCCACACACATTGCCTTATTTTATTTTCCATGAAAAAAAAAGATCTTTGCTATTGTCTTCTTAACCCTTCTTGTTTTGTATATAGTTTTTCTCATCTGCACTATTTTCCCTTACTTTATGTTTTTATTAAAATACAAGTAAAAAGCATGAACATAGAAAGCACATGACAAACTGTAGGATGACCAGCGACCAATTAATATATAGCTATTCCTAACACAGAATCAATACTGCACTCAAATTTTATTGTCATGAATAATAAACTTGGGTAGAGAAGAGACCTAAGAGTCCAGATCAAGGTTGGCAGGGAGAGAGCCTGATACTTTGTTCACATATGCTCTCTGTCTCTGGATTTGGTAATGTTGGAATAAAGAAACAGTGCAGTGCTTGGTTCCCCGAGTGAAATCCACATTTCTTAGAAGTCCAAGATTCCCATACAATTCATGAAGAAAGCAAGATGCTTCAGAATGTAGTTCAAAGCCAGTACTCCAACAGGGAGCCATGAAAACTGATTAACAGAGAACAGTGAAAAGAGATATGTATCCTAAACTCCAACCTTTCAAGGCTTAAAGGAAGACTGTAGGGAGGCAACTATGTTAGATGCACTCAAAGCCAGAAATTATTCCTCAAATTTAGGCACTTAAATCACCTGTTTCAAAAGAGCAGCAGAGGATGACTCTTTTTTTTTTAAAACACATAGCCAGAGAAGAAGTAGGGAGAAGTGACGATAGAGTAACATTTTAATGGCTGGGGGCAAAAAAAATCGCCCCAGAGGTAAGAATTCCAAGTTTGCAGCCTGATGGGCTCCAAACCCACATCTATAACCTCCAAGTGAGAATTGAATATAATGTGTATAAGCAGCATGCCACATTGGTAAGTGGCATGGCTTAACAGGAGGAATGAAGAGGGCCCTGAAGCCCAGCACAGCCAGTAGCCTGGTGGCTAGGTCCAGAATGAAATGTACAATCATAATCAAGCTGGAGACTGGGCCTGCTGGACCTTATAAGTTCCCTAGTTCTTGCAGCTACTATATCCATATTAAACCTTCACTGTTTGGAACCAAGTATGACCCTCTTCCCATACTGCTCACGAATTCCAGTCCAGCTCTCATAAGATAATAAAGAAACTGATAAAGTATATGGAATCAAATTCCCCTTTCATCTGTGTCACTGTAAACCCAATGTAACTCAAAGGAAGGCAGGAGTGTCTGTATGGATGTGTTTGTTTGCTTAATTCTGGAATTTAGCAGCAGATAAGTAACCAGCAATTGCAGAAGAAGCCTCTCAGCCAGTGAAACACAACTTTGCCAAGATTGCAAAGCGTGGGGGAAGGGAGGTGAAGAAAACTAACAGGGATTTCTACTAAAGGAGCTGGTTTTAAAGGAAAGCAGCAATGTTGGTCAAACTTCAGTCTTTGGTCCAATCCTATTCTTATCAATGAAACTGGTTTGATCAAAAATAAGAAATGTAGCAGTGTTGATGAATAATACTTTCACCTGATATATGAGTTTGAGATAAGCTGGAACTGGCACATTTTTTGTCTCTGGAAAACATGGCTGAAATATTTGATCACATGGTAACAGGCTGAATAAATAGGAGCTGGTATGCTAAATATCAATCCTATTGGTCTTGGCTGATGAATAGAGCTTGAGGTTTAAGGTGTGGCAAACCTTCTGTAAAGATTTACTGGCACTCACACAGTGAGCCCTATTATACCTTCTTTACAGAAACTGGCACACCTTGCTTTAAAAAAGAATAAATTAATCATAAGAGTACATGAACAGAGATGTCAAATCTGAGACAAGTAGGTTTATGCTTTGTAAGGAGAAAAAAGGTCAAAACTAGGCTATTATATTTCATCAGTGAAGATTTTGAAAGAATGAGAAAAATACCAGCACAAAAAAGAATTTGTGGGGATGGTTTCATAAGAAATATGCAAATCAATAAATAGACAGGACAGCCTAGATCATCGTCAAAATCAGGCACCTTTCTAAAGAGCTGATATGCCACGTATACTCAGAAATTGATTTCATTTTACTAATACAGAAATTAACAAAGATAAAATTCAGTTCAAGTTTCCTCCTCAAGCTTAACATTTGCTTCAAGTTTTGCTCCCTCTGGAACATAGCCTACTCTATACACTTCCTTTGCCTGAAGAATCACACTATGTTGGTAGCAAGCCAGCTATAAATACTGAATCAGAAACGTGGATTTTGGGGATTTTAATCAGAGAATTTACAGGGAGGTTGGGGTTTTTTTTTTATTTAATCAGAAAATTTGCCATTTTAAACAGAGAAAACCAGGATCCTTGCTGATAATACCTTGGGCAAACACATAAAATTTTATTATAGCCTTTGGTACATAAACAGTCACTAATTATTACTTCTTTTCCTTAAAATAAAAAAATCCAATTTCTCATATAGATAGGAAATAGTTTTTCTGATCTGTAAAAATGACTGAGTTATATTAATAAAGCCTCCCCAACCCCAAGTTTACTTTTATGTTTCAAATAAAAAATATGCACTTCGTTAACTTAAAAATATCTGAAAGTAGACATGTCAAATATGTGCATGTACTGTTGCAGAACTTGTTAAAAAGCTAGCCAGCCAGTCAAACGTGATAAAATCTGGTTCAACAGTTTAAGTTACAAGTGTCCCGCACGCACGTGTGCCCCATAACTAACTTTTGACCCGAGGCAGCGGCGGCAGCAGCAGCAGCAGAGGAATCGGCAGCGGGGGCAGCAGCAGCTGATCCCCCGAAGGTAAGTGGGGCGGAGGGCCTCGGCACAGCTGAGCCGGATACGGAGGGGAAGCCCTCCGGGTCCCATATAGCTGAGCCGGTAGGGAGCCGCGCTCCCGAGCCGCGCAGCGCGAACAGAGCGCGCCGGCGTTTGCGCAGGCGTTCGCGCCGGCGGGCGGGCCGGGAGGGCCAGGAGTGGGACTCCCATACGGGTAGGACGTAGACACCACACAGGTCTACAAATAGCAGCTTAGAAGGATGTATACGAGGAGTGCTGCTAGGGCCTCTGCCCAGGGGGACAAGGCTAACCGGGGCTGGTCTGAGGCCTCCACCCAGACCGAGCCCATGGGGGAGCTGATGTCCCCCTACCTCCCGGCCTGCGGGGGATCCCCAGCAGGGCCGGGGGGGGGCAGAGATTGGGAGCCCCCACACCTGTCGGGCAGGTGCCCGGCTTAGGGCTCTGGAGGCACAGGTGAGGGAGCTCCGGGAGGAGGTTAGCAGGCTGAGGGGGATCAGGGAGGCGGAGGAGGAAATTGACAGTTATTTCCTTTCCCTGCAGGACCAGGAACCCAAGGAAGAAGCAGCCCAGGGAAGGACCTCCACAGCAGAGTGGCAGACAGTCACAGCCAGGACCGGAGCGGCTCGCAGCGAGCAGGTACAAGCTTCTCCAGTCCGACTGGAGAACAGGTACGAGGCCTTGGCGACTCTGCAGGAGATGGAAAGGGAGGAGGAAACCCTTGGGCAGGAAGAAATGCCACATTCTTCACACTCCAAACAGATCAAGAGATCCAAGAGGACCCAGAAGAGGAGGAGACGCGTGCTCGTCATAGGCGATTCCATCCTGAGAGGTACGGAAGGGCCCATTTGTCGCCAGGACCCTTCAGCACAAGAGGTCTACTGCCTGCCTGGAGCTAAGATTCGGGATGTGACGGAGGTAATCCAGGCCAGGATCAAGCCCACCGATTACTACCCCATGGTCCTTGTCCATGTGGGTACTAATGATGCAGCCAGGAGAACCCCCGATCACCTGATGGCAGACTACCAGGCTCTGGGCGGCGTGCTGAGGGAATTCGGTGCACAGGTGGTATTCTCTTCCATCCTACCAGTGAACGGACGCGGAAGACGACATGAGAACTGCATCCGAGAGACCAACTGGCGGCTTCGGCAGTGGTGTCTCGAGGCAGGCTTCGGCTTCCTGGACAATGACCCACACATTACAATGAGGGACATGCTCAGCTGGGATGGGCTTCACCTGTCCCCCAAAGGTAAGCGTGTGTTTTCTTCCAGGTTGGCGGATCTCCTCCGGCGGGCTTTAAACTAGGCTCGTCGGGGGGGAGGGGAAGATGAGGGTGGGGGAAGCCGTGGACCACCAAACCAGGTGGCACCCACAAGGACAGCCCAGCCTGAAGAAAGAGAGCTTTGGGAACGTGAAAGACAGGGGGTGGACAGCAATACGGCACAGGTAAGGAACGGGAAGGTTAGAGACAAAAAGCCCTTTAGGACTTGGAGCGAGGGGGCAGCAAAAGCACCAGTCACAGGGCTCAAGTGCCTATATACTAATGCTAGGAGCATGGGGAACAAGCAGGATGAACTAGCGCTCCTGGTTGCACTAAACGACTACGACTTAGTGGGGCTGACGGAAACCTGGTGGGATTCATCCCACGACTGGGTGGTACATATTGAGGGCTATAGATTGTACAGAAAGGACAGAGTGGGGAAAAGGGGGGGAGGGGTTGCGCTCTATGTTAAGGAGCAATATACATCAACCCTCATCAAGACAGAATCAAAGGATGAGGAAGTAGAAGGACTGTGGGTTAGGCTACATGGGGGGCAAGGAGAAAAGGATTTGGTGGTAGGGGTCTGCTACAGACCCCCACATCAAGGGGAAGAAATAGATCTGGGGCTCCTGAGGCAACTCTCGGAGACCATAAAAGCTAAAGAGGCGGTGGTCATGGGGGACCTAAACTACCCGGACATCTCCTGGGAGACACAGACAGCAAAGTCCCACCGCTCACACAGGTTTCTAACCTGTGTACAGGACCTCCACCTGACGCAGGAGGTACATGGTCCCACTAGGGGGAATGCCTTACTGGATCTGGTATTGGCAACGGGGGATGACATAGGAGGGGACCTACAGATCGGTAGCCATCTGGGGGACAGTGATCACCTAAAAGTACAATTCAACATAAGGCGTCGAGTGGGTAAGGTAACCAGTAGGGTGAACGTGCTGGACTTTAGGAAAGCTGATTTCAGTGAACTCAGGCGATTAGTGAAGGACGCACTGCAGAGTAGTAGTTTTGAAATGATGGGAGCCCAAGAAGGGTGGCTGTGCCTTAAGGAAGCTATCCTTCTCGGACAAAGCGAGACGATCCCCGTGCGAGGTAAAAGAGGGAAAGGGGCCAGGAGGCTTCCCTGGCTGACCAGAGAAATCCAGGGCAGACTAAGGGCCAAAAGGGGAGCACATAAAAAGTGGAAACAGGGAGAGATCACCAAAGAGGAATATACCTCTTCTGCTCGTGCTTGTAGGGAGGCAGTTAGACAGGCCAAAGCTACCATGGAGCTGAGGATGGCAACCCAAGTAAAAGACAATAAGAAATTGTTTTTTAAATATATAGGGAGTAAAAGGAAGGCCCAGGGAGGAATAGGACCCCTGCTAAATGGGCAGAAACAATTGGTGACGGACAGAGGGGACAAGGCTGAACTCCTCAACGAGTTCTTCGCCTCAGTGTTCCTAAGCGAGAGGCATGACAAGTCTCTCACTGGGAGTGTAGGGAGGCAGCAGCAAGGCACCAGACTTCCATGCGTGGACCCTGAGGTGGTGCAGGGTCACTTGGAAGAACTGGATGCCTTTAAGTCGGCAGGCCCGGATGAACTCCATCCGAGGGTACTGAAGGCACTGGCCGACATCATTGCAGAGCCACTGGCGGGAATATTTGAACGCTCGTGGCACACGGGTCAAGTCCCGGAGGACTGGAAAAGGGCCAGTGTGGTTCCCATTTTCAAGAAGGGGAGGAAGGAGGACCCGGGTAACTATAGGCCAGTCAGTCTCACCTCCATCCTTGGCAAAATCTTTGAGAAAATCATCAAGGCTCACATTTGTGAGAGCCCGGCAGGACAAATTATGCTGAGGGGAAACCAGCACGGGTTCGTGGCAGGCAGATCGTGCCTGACCAATCTAGTCTCTTTTTATGACCAGGTCACAAAACGCCTCGACGCAGGAGGAGGGGTGGATGTCGTATACTTGGACTTCAGGAAGGCCTTTGATACGGTATCCCACCCCATACTGGTGAACAAGTTAAGGGGCTGTGACTTGGATGACTGCACAGTCCGGTGGGTGGAGAATTGGCTGGAGGGTCGCACCCAGAGAGTCGTGGTGGATGGGTCGGTTTCGACCTGGAAGAGTGTGGGCAGTGGGGTCCCGCAGGGCTCGGTGCTTGGACCGATACTCTTTAATGTCTTCATCAGCGACTTGGACGAGGGGGTGAAATGTACTCTGTCCAAGTTTGCAGATGACACTAAGCTATGGGGCGAAGCGGACACGCCGGAGGGCAGGGAACAGCTGCAAGCAGACCTGGACAGGTTAGACAAGTGGGCAGAAAACAACAGAATGCAGTTCAACAAGGAGAAATGCAAAGTGCTGCATCTAGGGAGGAAAAATGTCCAGCACACCTACAGCCTAGGAAATGACCTGCTGGGTGGCACGGAAGTGGAAAGGGATCTTGGAGTCCTAGTAGACTCCAAGATGAACATGAGTCGGCAGTGTGATGAAACCATCAGAAAAGCCAATGGCACTTTATCGTGCATCAGCAGATGCATGACAAATAAGTCCAAGGAGGTGATACTTCCCCTCTATCGGGCGCTGGTCAGACCGCAGCTGGAGTACTGCGTGCAATTCTGGGCGCCGCACTTCAAGAAAGATGCGGATAACCTGGAGAGGGTCCAGAGAAGGGCCACTCGTATGGTTAAGGGCCTGCAGGCCAAGCCCTATGAGGAGAGATTAGAGAAACTGGACCTTTTCAGCCTCCGCAAGAGAAGGTTGAGAGGCGACCTGGTGGCTGCCTATAAGTTCGTCAGGGGGGCACAGAAGGGAATTGGTGAGTATTTATTCACCAAGGCGCCCCCGGGGGTTACAAGAAATAATGGCCACAAGCTAGAAGAGAGCAGATTTAGATTGGATATTAGGAGGAACTTCTTCACAGTTCGAGTGGCCAAGGTCTGGAACGGGCTTCCAAGGGAGGTGGTGCTCTCCCCTACCCTGGGGGTATTCAAGAGAAGGCTGGATGTGTATCTAGCTGGGGTAATGTAGGCCCAGCACTCTTTCCTGCTTATGCAGGGGGTCGGACTCGATGATCTATTGAGGTCCCTTCTGACCCTAGCATCTATGAATCTATAACTAAATTTATCAATATGACAAGATACAATAACATCTTTCTTTATTTTTTAAGGGCCCAGGTAAGTCTTCACTGAAAACTGAGGCGAGAGGAGAGGATTTATAAGTTACAGAAGCCAAATATCGCTACTTCAATGATTCCACTAGCTGTGAAAAATGTTTGCCTAGTATACTAACATAATAAAGAACTTACAAGAGCAATTAAATATATCTGAATAGATACATGCCAAATACTTCAGGACTGAGGAATTTAAATACCTTGCTGGCAAAGAAATGGAGATTATACACTCCTCAAGTTTGATAGCCTGCTTATGAAATTATTGCTAGCTACAGAGGTATCCAAACCTAGCTGTCTTCATATGTTTTTTGGAGCATCAAATTCTAATTTATCTATGCTTAACTAATATCTGTATGTAATGTGTTTTGGGAAGGATGCAATCATATTTTTCAAACAACTGTCATTCTATCTGTGCCTTCAATTAAAAGCTGAACTGAATCTTAACAGAATTCTTCACTGTCTTCATAATATACAAAAGATAACCAAAAGAAGAAACTAGGGCTAGGGACAGACATTCAAAAAGCATGAGCATGAATAGATTCAATCTTTGCAGTTAGTCAAACCTGGCTAGCCTAAACCAGTTTGTAGCCACAAAGACATCTCTTCTGGACTGAAAAAAAATGCAGGCACATACATGCCTGCAGTGGTTCAGGCTAGAAGCCGGGGATGCTGGAGCAGCCCTCCCTTCCCTTCTACAATGCTGAGCTGAAGCCAGACCCAGCAGGACACTGATTAGGAAGGGGTTCCCTCACTCCTGACCTGCCCAGCCCAGCCCAGCCCAGCCATGAATTGATAACACAGTGTTTATCACCCCATTAAGAAAAAAACAGAGGGACGCTGCCAGCTACCTGTTGATTCTCCTTTTGTCCCGTCTGCCATAGCATGGGGTGCAGCCAGCATGTGGTCTGCTAGCTAACCCTGTGTGCCTGTGTAAGGCAGAGGGGATGCAGAATCCCTGCTCAGAGGGAAGGAGGAAGAGCAGAAGCCAGGCAGACACCTGCAGTCTCTGCCAAGGCTGTAGCCAAGGAGCAGAGGGGAGGGCCAGCTCTGCTGTGGAGCAGAGAGACCTGCCCAGCCCAGAGAGCATGCTGGGATGCTGAGGGAGTCTGATTTAACTGATAAACCAGAAAGGGGTCTGGGACAGACATTGCATAAACTGGTTTGTCCCAAATCAGTTAAGTCTGCTACTACATTCAACCCGGTTTCTCTCAAACTGGTTTCAGCCATTTTCAAACTGATGCACTGAATGTTTGTTCCATTATAGTTACAGATCTCTTTCAAGTTTAAACCAGTTACTGATCATTTAAACTGGTTTATGTGTAATGTCTGTCCCTAGCCAAAATGACTTGTTTTTAAACATATGATAATTAGTGGTGTTTTACTAAAATGTAGTGGCATTGACTAGACCTATAACTTCAGGTGACCTTTTTTGTCTTTATAGCTGGCCTGTGTTTACTCTAAGGCTCACCTTGACATCTTTCATGTAAAATTCATGGCTTAGCCTCAAAAGGGTTTCCAGACATGCTTACTATTATTCATGTTACTATTACAAATATCAGTCTTGCCACCAGAGCTGTCCCTAGGGGTGTGCAGGTCAGGCGGTGGCGAATGCGCCAGCGGCCATGGCGGCTGTAGTCCAGCCTGTATGACACTGTCTGCAGGGCCTTCCAAAATGCGGGGCCCAGGACAGTTGCCCTGATTCACCCCCACCAGAGATGGTTTTGCTTGCCACAGATCATAAAATAGTTGCACCAGACACAGTATAAACACAGAACAAAGAGATCCTTTCCTCTCCCTGCCTTCCCTACCTAATGAGTTGAAACTTTCTGATTTTTTTTGGATATTTTCCTCATCCAAGACTATAGTAGTTACATGGACTATTTCCACAACAATTAACATAATTATGGAAGAAACATAGTACTGCATTTTTAAGTTTAGTTAGAAAAATATTGTCTGGAATGGCTTATAAATGCAGGTGTCTGCCTTTAAACACTGCATTAGATGAGCACTTGAGATCCCTTCCAGCTCTGTGGCTCTATAAGTCTGTATAAGCAGACTGCACAGCAGTTTTAGGAGGGTTTTTATATTTATTTTATATTTTACACTGTTTTAAATATGTACATGGGTTAATCACTTCCCCATATGAATGACCAAGAAGTTCAATTTTGCTGCCGAAATCATCAGAACTAGAACTTCACTAACAGAACACAGGAGTTAATATCCCTACTCCTTCAACATAAATCCAAACCCCAGTTTTATAAAAGAGTCACCACTGGTGAGAGCACTATGGTACCCTCTGCAGTGTGTCAGTTCACTCACAAAACCAAAGAGCATGATTTACTCTCATATATTGCTTGCAGAAATTGAGTTTATTTTACAATAGTTCATTTTTTTCACATTAAAAAAAATTCTTAATGTCACAAGTTATGCATATAGATCAAGTTGCCTCTGTATATTGAGAAGGAAAGTGAAATATTCCATTTTAAATATTAAATCAGCAGCATAACTGGGCAGTTCTATGCCCTGGGTGGTGGTGGCACACAGAGCAACAGCTGCAGCTGGGTTGATGGTAATAACAGCCAAGGCAGCATCATGATGCTTGCTATTTTTGCACTCTTTTAAGTTGATGCCTATGGCTGGTGCCCTCTCCCCCTTAGTGCCACTACTGTATTAAATCATTTGCCCTGGTACTCAAAAAGGTTATTTAATAATTATTATTTTTATAATTCGTAAACTCCCTGATAAATTTGTGAGTTGTGACTTCAAAGCAGCCTATGGGATTTAGGTATGTACCTTCTATTAACCTGCCTTACAGTTTGGGACTTAAGAAAATCAACCTATTTGGCTTATCCAAGATAAGGTTAAAAAGTGACTTGAACACGGAACAGTGTCCGTGGATGTTTACTGGGGGAAGAAGATTATGATTATAGAGAGCTTTTAGTCTAACAGTCAAAGGTTTAATAAGATTCAGCTCCAGGAAGTTGAAAGTAGATAAATATAAACTAGAAATGAGGCACAGTTTTAACTGATTTTCATCAGATAACTATGACCCCATAACAGCTATTCTTATATACAGTTTTGCTATATGTTTATTTCTATGCAATTGCTCTCACCAGCTATCACTGATTTATCTGACAAAGAAATAAGATGTTATTAAGTATGATTTTGTTTGGCTGATCTTTAGAATTGGACAACCCAAGTTTATACATTTCATATTTTTAAATCATACATCTTATGGCAGTCATAAGCAGGCAGATTTAGAGATGAAAAGGAGAACTGAAACCCTGATAGCATAGTATAACCATATAAAAATTGAAATTTTACAGCTGTTACCACATCTGGCTTCCAGCCTCTACATAAGGAAAATTACGAACTCTAACTATTTTCTCCGAAATATTTTCTTGACAGCAAGTTTGACAGGAAACAGAGAGGATCAGTTCAGGAGGGAACAATGCTACAGAAAACGTGGAACATTTCATGGAGAAGATGGCTGATCATGGTCTTCCCTTTACTGACCTTCCAAATACTAGTGACTACCAGTCTCAAGTTTCTTAGAACAATGACTTTTCAGCCTCCCTTCCCCTGCCTTAGGATGCAAGCAAACCTCAGCTCCCTCTGTGCCAACCCTTGATGCAATTCTTCCTCCTTTATATTACACAGGTGCTGGCATTCATAAGCATTCTCATATCCAAGAAATAGTCATGCCAAACTGTACTTATTCTCAGGACTGGGAACTGATGTTTGATTCAGGTTTGTAAATGCTGAGCATTACCAAGCCAAAGGTCATTTATGGAAATGGGCCTTAGAGTACACTGTCTCCCCTTCCAAAGGGGATGTAAGTGAACATAGACATTTTAGGCTTTCCATCTATATGGGAGAAATTTAGTGTAAGGTACACAATGACAAATGATAAATAGGTAGGGCTGGGTAATACATTAGGGACTAAAGAGTCCACCCTATCTTACCTGACTTCAGGCTAATATGGCTAACCACCTCAAGGACAAATGGGTGCGAGTCTCAAGGGGCATGTCTACATATGTCCCCAGCTGTGCAGTTGTTACTGCTCAGTCATTTAGTACCTGCTAAAGGACTGCGCAGTAACCTCTATTTCTGTGTAGTCCTGGAACCATATGGATAATTTCTGACCCTACTGAGCAGTACAGTCAGAAATGACCCATATGGTGCTGGGACTGCATAGTAACAGAGGTTACTGTGCAGTCATTTAGTACTTGCTTTAGTGGTGTAGCTTGTTGCTACAGTGATGTAGCATCAGCAGGCACGAACTGTGACACCAACGCTACTGCATAGTAGCACTGGTGTCACGGTTTGCATGCTAAGGTTTACATTTTCAAAACATGTAATGTTTCCCTTAGGAGTCTGGCAAAACTCAAAGAAGTATGAACATTTCTGGGAAAATTGTTTAATTCAATTGATTTTTCTCACAAATAGAGGTTTCAGCTAAGTATGCTTTTCTATCATATAACAAAAACCAAAGCTTGCTGAGAAATCTGTGGCAGCCTCCTTAGTGGATGACTGTATGGTAAGATCCAATAACGATATACCGGGAGTTCACTAACGTTTTTTCCAATTGTGGCATCCACGCAGATTCATATTTTCCCATTTTTGCAAAAGCTGAGCTATACTATATTCCTTCAGTGGCTTCTATGAAATAAAGGAGGCTAGTCACGGAGCAAGTTGTTATTTAGTTCCATTTGCCTTTCCTTACTGTATATCAAAGGGGGAAATTTCTACATGAATGATCATTTTGATGATTAATGGACAGCATCACAAAACAATCATTTTAAAGATGATAAATGGGGCAAATGAAATAGGTGAAGCTCCATCTATGTCCATATTCTTGGCGCACTAACTCCACAGATTGCACAATCTCCATCATCACCAAGGGCCTGAAATCCAAAATTCACTATCTATATCAAAAGTTTCCCAGATCTTCAGATGGTAGGAAATATAACCCTGGTTGGATGGAAAAATACAAGATTGCAAAATCCCCCACAGTAATCCTTTAATGAAGGTTTTAAACTAACATGAACCCACTAAATAATGTCACATTTAATGAGTACTTAAATAATATAATTAATAATGCAGTAATTGGACCTATTTACAACAAGAAAATCTATTTAACACTGTCATCATTTCCGGCAATACAAGTTACTGAATAGTGTCTTATTCATAATTGTTATTATTTTTTAAACTTAAATAAGCCAGAAATAATGAGCAAGAAGAACTCTTCCGGGAGCTGCATCCAAACTATTTAATTTCTTTTCTTTTAAAATATTGCTGTCTACGTTTAATTATATCAGGCAGTGATATAAAATTACTGTTTTGCTTGTGGTATCTTGGAGCCTTCTGCCACTTTTCGGCCAACACAGGCAGGATTCAAAACTGCATGTGATTTCACAGCAATTATCACCTTGAGGGAACAATCTACAATGAGTGTCAGTGCCACATAAGCATTCACTTTCAAAGCTGACTTAGTGGACAGTAAGCGCACACATATTGTCCATACAATGCAGATTAATTTTAACAATTTGATTAAACTGAACTCAATAACATGCATCCAATTGTATGGGTATCTATTTGACCAGTGTCATATGCCTTGTTAATACAGCCCTTGTTCATAGTATACTGGTGCTCAAAGCTAGAATTAATTGAAAATCAGAGTTTCTATTCCACAGGAAATTCCAAAAATCTACAAACATTTTGTTCCATTGTGTAACACTGCAGAAATTTACAAGATTTCCTGCAAATGGGACAACCAAATATTTCTGGTTTGAAATATCCAAAAAGACTAAACACTTTCAAAATGGAATTGAGCCAGAAAGACTATATTACAAGGCCCTTGGCTCTCAGAGTAGTAGCTCTCAGGGGTCCTAGCACAAATTCCTAGTCTCTGTATCGAGTTTCAAGGAAGAAAACTTGGAATGGCTGGGAGCCCTTGATTTTCAGTTCTTCCAGGCTTCCTGTTACGAAGCTGGAAGTCCAGACTCTGACACCCCTAACTAGAACCGGACTCCTAGGCTAGGGACAGACATTACATACAAACCTGCTTAAGTGATCAGAAACTGGTTTAGACCTGTAACAGAACAGACATTCAGTGCACATAAACCAGTTTGAAAATGGCTAAAAATGGTTTGAAATAAACCTGGTTGAATGTAGTATCAGACTTAACTGATTTGGGTCAAACCGGTTTATGCAATGTCTGTCCCAGACCCCTTCCTGGTTTAAGTTAAATCAGAGTCACCCAGCATCCCAGATGCTTTGCAACCCTGAGTGGGGTTCTTTGCTCCACAGCTGAGCTGGCTTCACTACCCTGCTCCCTAGCTGTAGCTCCAGTGGAGACTGCAGGTACAGCAGGATCTGCCTGGCTTCCATTGCTCTACCCCAACCCCCCACACCACTTCCTGTTCCAGCAGGGATTCCTCCCCTCCCCTCTCCCACAGCATGGACTGTAGCCAGTATGTGGTATGGTAGCTAATGCTGAGAGACACCTGTGTAAGGCAAATAGGACCAAGGCAGACAGGACAGTGTCCACTTAGGGCTATTTGGAGCTACTCAACCCGACAGCTGGTAACATCCCTCCATTCCTTCCTTGGAAAAATTTGTTTAAGAAGAACTTGAACTAATGAGGCTTTTTTTTTTTTTTTTTGATGGGGTGCTAAATGCTGTGTTACTCCCTGTGTAACTCCCTGCTATGTAACTAAATGCTGTGCAACTTCCTGCTGTCTCTGTCACTGGTCCCTCTGTCTGTCACAGGGCGTGGGGACCCCTCCCCAATCAGAGTGTCCTGCCAGCCAGCCAGCTGGTGACCCATTTGACTGCGTGGGTGTCTACACCATAGCCCCCCAGTTTCTTAATGAGAACAGGGTGAGAGACAGTGTCAAAAGCCTTCCAGGAAGACTATATCCACTGCTACCCCTGCATCTAATGATCTGGTGATCTGATCGTAAAAAGCCACCAGGTTGGTCTGGCAGGACCTGCCACTGATGAACCCGTGTTGGTTGCCCCTAAGCATGCAGTCCTCTGCTGGCCCCTCCTGGATGTGTGCCAGCATAATTTTCTCAAACAACTTGCCTAGGATCGAGGTAAGACTAACCGGCCTATAGTTTCTCGGGTCCTCCTTCCTGCCTTTTTTGAAGATGGGAACCATGTTGGCCCTCTTCCAGTCCTCCAGTACCTCACCAGAGCACCACGAGTGCTCGTAAAGCCGTGCCAGGGGACTTGCAATGACCTCGGCCAGTTCCTTTAGAACTCTGCAGTGCTGAATAAAACTAAAGCACCTTTTAACCCACTCAGACCCGTGATGCAATTTAGCTAAATGACCTTAACGTTGACCCTAAATGAAACAGGTTGAAGTTTGAATAGTTTTGTTACTCATAGTATCATACATATGTATCAGGTTCACTTAGACACCTTATACCAATATCTTCTGATACCAGCACAATTGTTATGCCCATCTATAATACCACTGGGCAGTAAACATTGTGAAACCACTCTAGAGCTGTGGAGGTGGCAATATTGGTTTCTATGTAGGTCACTGACTGGGCTAACAGGAAATCAGATAGATTTTCCGAGAAGACTGTCGAAACCTATACGTTCCCACAAAAATATTTCATATTTGATGAACTAGCTCTTTCCAGCTAAAACCAGACTATCCCAAAGACACTTGCATTACATTCAAGAAACATGCTTTGGCCTCCCAAGTGACTATAGTCTTATGGTTCTCTCTCCCTTTGATTACTCTGTTTTTCCAACTGTGGCTAAATACTGGTTTCCAACCCCTTGAAAGTTCTTAGTTTGAAATATTTAGATTTTTCTTAATAAAAATTGCAAATACTTAGAACTTTCAATGGGGTGAAAACTCTGATTTTGAAACAGCATTGAGAAGAAAAAAATTCAGCCAAATTGAAAACAAAGCTAATAATTATTATTGATCCAAGAATGTCCGTTTAAGCCACACAAAACATATCACCACACTCAAAAACAGTAATTATCAGACACTTATTTAAATAATAAAATCCTTCTTATGTATAATTCAAAAATCTTATTCTCTGCTCAATTAAGTTAATATATTCCTAGATTGTTAGGGGCTGGAAGGGACCTTGCAGATCATCGGGATCTATCCCCCGCCCCCTGCTTCAGGCCCAAAGACAACTGGGGTTACGTGACCCCAACAAGGTGACTGTCCAGTCTTCTCCTGAAAACCTCCAGGGTAGGTGACTGCACCACCTCTGGAGGGAGTTTATTCCACAGTCTGGACACCTTGACTGTGAAGGAGTTTTCCCTGTAATTAAGCCTGAAGCAACCTTTCAGGTGTTTGTGTGCATTGGTCCTGGTCTTCCCCAGAGGTGCCCTAGTGAACAGTTTTTCACCAATGTCCTGATGCACTCCTCTGACATAGTGGTAAGCCACTATCAAGTCCCCTCTCAACCTTCTCTTCTTTAGGCTAAAGAGGCCCAGGTCCCTCAGCCTTTCCTCGTATGGCTTGCCTTGCAAGTCCCTGATCACACGGGTGGCTCTTTTTTGGACCCTCTCAAGTTTTGCCACATCTTCATTGAAGTGCAGCACCCAGAACTAGATGCAACAGTCCAACTGCAGTCTCACCAGTGCTGAGTACAGTGGGAGTACCACTTCCTTAGTTTTACATGAGATGCACTGGTTGATGTATGCCAGTGTGTTGTTATTTGCCCTGCTGACCACCACCTTGCACTGAAGACTCATATTCATGCGATGATCAGTTGTTAACTCTAGGTCCCTTTCGGCCGTGGTGCAAGTCACACTGTCACCACCAGCCTGTATGTATGCTGAGGGTTGTTTGCCCCCAGATGGAGCATCTTACACTTGGAAGTGTTAAACTTCATCTGGTTCTGGTCTGTCCAACTCTCGAGCCTATCCAGGTCTGCCTGTATCTGCAACCAATCTTCTGACATGACCACACTGCCCCATAGCTTGGTGTTGTCTTGGCCAGAGAGCTTTTCACTCCCCCATCCAAACCATTGATAAAGATGTTGAAAAGCACTAGTCCAAGCACAGACCCCTGAGGGACATCACTGGCCACTTCATGCCAAGATGACACAGATCCATTCATGAGAACTCTCTGGGTCCTATCCTGTAGCCAGTTTTCCACCCATTGAACCATCAAACAGCTGAGCCCACAAGCTTCCAGTTTTCCCACCAGGATATCATAGGGCACTAGATCAAAAACCTTTTGGAAGTCTAGGTATATAACATCTACCTCATCTCCTGTGTCCAGGTGGTCAGGGACCTGGTCGTAGAAGGACATGAGATTGGTAAGACAAGACCTACCCGCAACAAAGCCATACTGGCTGTCATTCAGAACCTTACCTTTTGCTAACGTATTGCACATAGATTCTTTAATGAGCTTTTCCAGGATTTTCCCTGGGATAGGAGGCTAGGCTGACTGGCCTATAGTTGCCCGGGTCCTCCCTCTTCCCCTTCTTGAAGATGGGCACAATGTTGGCTCTCTTCCAATCCTCAGGGATTTCCCCCATGCACCACAAATTCTGAAAGAGCTTTGCCAGGGGTTCCACAATGACCTCAGCCAGCTCCATCAGCACTCTCAGATGGAGTCCATCCAGTCCTGCTGACTTATAAATGTCTAGCTTTTCTAATTGGTATTGTACCCATTCGGCATCCACAGTGGGGAGGGTGTCAGTCCCAGCACGTCCCCTGTGAGCCTTATCTGACTTGACTTTCCCCTTGGTCCAGTGAAATATCAAAGCAAAGGGGGCATTCAGGAGTTCAGTTTTTTCCTGAATGTCAGTTACCAGCTGTCCCGAGGTGTTCAGCAGGGGTCCCACACTTTCGTTTTCCTCCTACTGCCTACAGACCTAAAGAAGGAGGTCCTTGACTCCCGTGGCTAACCTAAACTCAGTCGCCTCCTTGGCTTTCCTGATCATTTCCATACAAATGTTGGCCACTGTTGTACAGTCCTCCTTGAGAACCATCCCTAGCTTCCACTGAGCGCGCACCTCTTTTTTCTTTTTTAAGAGGACTGCAATATCCCTACTAAGCCAGGAGGGCTTGCCAGCCTTTCTGCTACCATTCCTCTTTGCAGGAACGCTTTGCTTTTGTGCTTCGAAGATCGTAACCTTGAGCAACGACCACTCTTCATGCACCCCATTTGCCTTCCCTTCCTGGTCCCAGATTACCTCCCCTACTAATGCTCTGAGTCTGTTGAAGTCATCATTTTTTTAAGTCTAGGACTTCAATCCTGCTGGTTGATTTGTTGACTTTGCGGCGGACAGTGAACCTGATAATTTCAGGGTTGCTGTTGCTTAGGTTACCCTCAATGTTCAAGGCACACACCAGATCATCTCCCTTGGCCAAGACCAAGTCTAGAAGAGCATTACCTCTGACTGGCCCTTGTACTTCCTAAATCAGGAAGAGCGCCTTGATCACAGTCAGGAAACTGAGTGAAGGATCTGAACTAGACAAGTGTTCCTCCCACCAAAGCAAAACAAATAGTTCTCATCTAAGCACTAAAACACTAGATTTTAGGCAAACTTCACCTACCTGGATCCTAGTGGGAAAGTCCTAGACCATTAGCTGGAATGCAGTGCAATTTATATACCATTATTGTATATCAATATTTCTGAACAGCTTAGTTTTCCAAATGATTTATTCTGATCTATTAGTGTTTAACACCCAAGGAGCATCACAAGGCTAGAGCTGGGAAGTTTTATATGTGCAGAAATTCATTTTTGGTTACCCCATACTTGAGGGAGGACATTGCAGATTTAGCTTCAAAATGCATATAAAATTGCATGAAAATAAACGTTATTCTAGACTCATACGTAAGTCTTGAAAACTTGTATCATAAGCAGAAGTTAGTGTACCATGCTGAAAGCAAGATACAGATGGAACGAGATAAACTAACAGGTATTGGGGTTAAAAGAATCTTTTCCGCTGGAACAATGCTACACAAGAGGATATAGAAAATCCCAAAAGAATGTGTCAGAAAGTGTTATTAACTGCTCACTGTTTTAAACAAGTACAATGAAGTTTTTCAAAAATAAGTAAGTTTTGCAGTCTCTCAGCTCTTACTGACGTAGAATATGAATAGAAAGGAGGCCCCTACAGACTTCAACAGTGTGTATTGGATGCAACTTGGCAGCAGTAGAAAGCTGAAGAAGGGTGTAAATCAAATATAACTGACCCGACAGCAAGGCTGAATTGCTTCCTTTTTTCTAGTTTCTCACAAACTGTTTGGATTCTGCTTCCCCTCGAGCCTAGCACGGTAGCCAATTCTGACGGAAGCTTCCATTCTCTGACATACTTGTATTTATCAGAAGTCAGTTGTGCTATTCTTCTTGGTGCTATTAATAACTCCAACACAATGTTTAAAGCACACTGTGTTATGTTAACAAAAGGACAACTTTCCTGTCCCATGATGCACCATGTTTGCTTCAGTCCTTTTCTATTTTAATTATAATGAATTGTCAAAAACATAACAGGATCACAAAAGTTAGACAGAAATGACCTAGTGCAATATCATACGTATCCTCATCTAAACATAGGATATAGAGAACTGCCAGTGGGGAGTTTATCTTACACTACGCTACAGAACTGTCAACCTAGGCTACAATCGACTTAGTTCAGGCCAATGAAATTAGCAGGGTAAGTCAGTCTTCAGACCTATACCTTCAGGTAACGGTGAGACTGGTTGCCCTAAGGAGTGGATACTAAGATTCAGGTATTTTGTGCACCACCAGCAGCTGTACCCTCTTGGTCAACACTGAGACTTGTTTCGCCAAGCCCCTCCTCAAGCCCTTCAATTTGTTTTCTGCCTCCTGACTTTGGCTCCTAGTCTTCGGCTTATTAACTGACTGGCCCTGGTCTTATAATCAGAATGTCTGAACAACAGCCTAATATTAGGCTGGGTCAAGGACTTTTCCAAGCCATGTCAAGTTTTTGATGGGTTTTTGTTTTTGGTGAGCGCAGTCGTGGCAGCAGTGCAGTGTGGCCCAGCAATACAGGCCCTGAGACAGGGTGGGCATCCTGTCTCCAGCTATGCTGCAGCATTCCAGTGCTTTTACCTGACTATGTGGAATGAAACTATAATAGTCCCATTTCTATCAGGGTCTGCACAATGAGATAAAAGTACAAGATGGCTCAGGTTGATTCCCTCATTCAGCTGAATGCATTTGTGGAGTTCTATATACATTTTAATAAGAAGCTATGGGAGCCCTGCTAAGAAGGGGAGAGGACCAACAAGCCACTTTCCCTGAACAGGGAATGATAATTACAAGGCCTGCAGGATTGTTTGAAGGAGAATCTTAAAAAGAGATTTATCCAACCATCCATCTCCTCAGCTTGGGCCCGGTATTTTTGTACCAAAGAAAAAAGGGACGTAACAACCTTATGTAAATTGCAAACCCTTAAATAAGGTCACTATTTAGACCAGGTTTCCTTTTATCATTGATCACCGAGTGTGGCTAACTCTCCTCCTGTAAAAGTTGGGCAATTTTATATGCAGATATTGTATAGGTGTGTCTCAGGCTGTCTGCAGCCCCCTAGCAGCCCACCTCAAGTTGTTCCCCTCTCTGGCACTCTAACAACCTTCCCACACCTTGATGTTAACCGCAAGAAACTTGGGGGTGGCCCTCAGATAGCCACATGAATATATTAGGTGCCCTTGCCTAACCCCCACAGAGTCCCTGGGCTATGCAGACCCCACTGCACTCTCCACTTTCCAGAAAGTCCTCCACAATTCCCCATCCCCAACTCACCCAGCCCCAGGTCTGCCCCAGGCATAACTGACAGTATTTTCCCCTATAGGAGAGCTCTCAGAAGCCTCACAATGCCCCTACAGCATCCCATGCCTAGTAAAATAAGCCCACAGTCTTGCGAAAAGACCATCTGTCAAGAGTGCCTCCTTCCTTCCCATAGGCTCAAAGCCATTCAGCTCTGCTGGACTCACTCTCACTGCACCACCAATCACTGAGGTCCTCTCAGGAGCTCCTTCCCTCTCTATAGCTGGGACCAGACAGCCAGCTCAGCCACAAAACCTGGCTTATATGTGTATCTGTGTCCAAGAAGGCAGTTTTCCTGAACTGCTTCACAGGAGAACTGCTCTTCTGGTGTGGTTCAGTACCCACTGCAGTGCAGCAGCTTTAATTCCAGGTTAAGGAAATAGAATTCTCCTCCCTTGCTTGTTCTGAGGACCTTATGGCTAACAGCATGCAAAACTCGGGGACATCCAAATCTAGGCCTGCAAGTAGGATGTCCACCAAAGGGTTTGGAAACATCTGAAGCCTCATGTGCAGGTGGAGGATGTTTGCCAGTAGTAGGGCCACTTATGGTTCTGGACTTTTGAATTTGGAATTAGTTTTGGCTTTATATATAATTTGTATCTGAGGCCAAATTAGCCGTTAGCCATAAGCCGTAAGCCATATATACACATATCTCTCAAAAAAAAAATGACGACAACTAAGCTCAGTCCATTCTGGTCAATATGCAAAATAGGTTTGCCCTTAAAATCTTCAGTAATGTGGCAGGAGCTCCTGAGACAGGTGTAATTCTCAGAGCACTTCTGGCAATCTGATTCAACTTCCCATTCATTTCAGTATGAGGTACTGAATGCAGAGTAATGTGAGTTAAACCTGAGGTAAGTTCTTAACATTTCTAAAGGCTGCTCTGACACTATGGTGCCATTGCTGGGATCAGATCCCATCATGCCATAAAATGAATATCTGCCAGGGGCCAGATTGATATATTGGCCTTCAGAACTGGTTTACAGAAGTCACCCACAAGCCAAACAGCCTACGAACCCCCACTCATGATAATCTAAAAACAGAAATAAAACATCTTCATTCCTCATGAAAAGAGCCAGATTAAGATTGATATATGATTTATTGAAGAAATGTAACTACTGATTAAAAAACCTTCCAACAAAAAGAACTTCAACTTCAGAATTAAATTAAATGGAGTTTGATACAAAAACATCCATATTATTGCAAACCAAGGTCCCCAAAAGTACATTTGTGGAGATTTTCAGTAAGGCAACATGGTTTTTAGTACCAAAGTTTTAGGCCTAATGCCTAACATTTATTTTGCTTCCTTCCTTACACAGGCTCTACATACAACAATATATTTTGGCAATTTGGGCTTGATTCACCTTCTCAGGCATGAGGGATAAATCCTACTGACACAGAAGGAGTAGTTCCACTGCTGCAATAGTACTCACACTTAAAGGAGGACAGGAATCAAATGATGCTGATTGAAACATGAGTTGTTCCATCTCTCACTTCCTTTGCAAAAATTGATCTGCAAACAGAACGCTGAGGGACTTTGAATTAAAAAGCAGTATTAGAGCTTACTTTGGAAATGTAACATAAACTGGATTCTTTTAAGGGGAATATTCTCTTTAAAAAGGGAAAACCAGACAGAATGTGGTCAGTTTGGCTTTTTTTCCACCCCCCTCCCCACCTCATATTTTCTGCCATCACTGCCTACTTTTGTGTACCAGGCCTGCCTTTGCATACTTGCACATTTCCAGTGGAAAATTTCTGTTTACTTGAAAACATCAAAATATCAATTCTTCTTTTCTACTCTTTTACTTGGTTTGGAACAGAAGACCTAGGGGGTCAAATATTTATGTAAGTGGTGGGTACGTTCAAGTAATGTAATGCATGAGCAACGGCTCCATTACTCACAGATCTAGTAAAGCTGCTGTCTAATGCAGCAGAATACTGAACCGAAGCAGGACTTTAAAAGAGGAGAAACATCCATGGACACATGTCTGCTGGGGGGGAAAAGAGTTGAGGCTCAGTTCAACATGACTAGAAAAAGAAAAACAAAGCAGTAGCCTTTTAGGATTGATAAACAAAACGGTGCTAGCAGCACTGCATTAGAAACAAACAGTAACACAACATAAATTTGAAAACAGGCAGAATTGGAAGATACTAAAGAGAGTTGTACAGCTTTAATGGAAGAGTTTGAACTTTTCTACTCCAGTCCTTGAAAAATTTTAGAATCAATGTGTTGGATCAATGAGTTATAGAAAATAGAAGGGTGAGAAAGGGGAGAACAAGAAAAATATTGAAATGATCAGGCAGCCCTGATGAACTTTGTGTAACTTTTAATCAGCTTCCAGTTTTACTACCAATTCAAACAAAAATTTACAATCTCAAAACTAGAAGAAATTACCCATGCATCTACAGACTGGAAGAGACTATAAAACTCATGTAGCTCAGTTGCTACACTTAAAACAAGAACCACTGCACAGACAAGCAAGAACATAATGATTTCCCAATATTTTTCTGCTGTCTTAAACAGGAAAAATCATACAGGCTGGAACCAGTGGAAAAACTTCTCAAGGATCAGTTGCCCATGTAGCAACAGCTACTTCACTAAAATCTTTTCTAGAAAATAATATAAAATTTTACACCAGTGAAAGCCCTGAAGCATGTTCAGGAACTACCTAGACAATTAGCATAAGGATAAACTCTTGTTTATTTTGCAGGATCTATGTTTCTTGGTCCAAATGCGAATAAGGGAAAATATTAAAATGGAAATATAGAAAAGAAAATAATTAGATGGGTCCAGTTCAAATAAGTCAATGGACAGACTCCTATGGACATAATTCAATAGGTCTGGAATGAGAGCTTGTAGTTTGAGCTATATGGCATATCTTACACTCCTATGACTTACATTGTTCATTGACATGAAATATTTTTAGCATCGTACAAGTGAGAGCAGGGCAACCCTCCAGTCTACTACTCTAATAATGCTGTCAATCCCAGGGACAGATTATGAAAAGACTCAGCAAGTAACTTTTAGAACAGGCATTAGGCATGGAGCTGAGTTTGTTAAGGACTACAACAGAGCTCCTCCTGATACTTCACTACATACATTATAGTTTACTGGGTGTGTAAGTAACATGGCTTGTAATCACACACATACCCAAATAGGGAAAGTCAAAAATGAGACTGCTTGAACTACAGGTTGCCACATCAAAAATCCAGCTGCAAAAGTCTAATTTTACTTGGGGGTACAGTGACTATATTTATTCAAATGGATTGTGACTGATAACCTGCGAATGGGCAACTCCCTAACACACTGACTGCACAGCTGGACTGCTGCTCTTAAACAGGAAGTTTTCCTCAGATTCGCATAAGAATTCCATTTTTGTGGGGGAGGGTCAAGGTGGGAGAGAAAAATTCAACTTACAGTCAGAGATGACTAATGCCACATTTCTAATTTTATCACCAGCACTTGGTTGTCTACACAATGCTGTCTGCCAGCAAGACAACTATTCCACAAAGCTTTGCAAATCTCCTAGTCAGAAAGGATCAGCACTATTAAAAACTATGTCCAGCAATGCGGCCTAGCAAACCATTTATTCTGACCCTGCATGCATACCCGTTAATCCATCTGTCTGTCTCTATTTGAACTTTAAGAGCAAACTGGGTCACTTAGAAAATGCCAACTCATGATGAGAAGATTATTTAAAGCACATTACATTGTAATTACCAGATAAAAGACCATCTTTTACCTTTACAATACTATTTATTTTATTCAATGAAAACTACTTTGCTTAGAGAGAGGTTTACAATAATTGACAAATCAGCAGGAGCACCATTTACAAAGCAGAATCGATAACAGGTTTATCTGCTTGCATTCCTAGTCAAGATTACCTAGAACTAAGTCCTTGCACTTTTTTTCATCCATATTTCAGATTAAACAAATGGGTTGAATTAAGCATACAAATGAAATATTTAGCAAATTAATGAAGCAAAACTGCAAAATCCAGAATCCATGGATCGAATCCCACCCCCATTCCCAACATAACATTGTTCCAATGATAAACAAATCCTACATTACCATGTTCATTTTTGGAAAGAAATAGCTTTTTCCCTGAATATAGGTTGATAACTTCAGACAAAGGCCATGAACTGCCATTACTACTGAAAAATCCCATGAGGGAATCAAATAACCATGGGAAGTATTCAAAGGGTTAAATGCACTAAAAATGCTAAAAAAAAAAAAAAAAAAAAAAGACTTGGCATTTTTAACTCATACCAAAAAATACTGAAAATGTAAGTCAAGACTGTTGGGGGCCCCATTATATCCTGACCCTGCTTATGAGTCGAGTGCCATTTTTATGGTTCATTTGGAGGACCCAAATGTAGACTTATAATCAAAGCCATACAATATATACACACCCAGTGTTTTCTTTGTTTTAAAAACTATAACCCACTATTTAAAAACATGTTAGGATTTTAATTTTAATTATAACTTGAGACCATATCACAAGAAATACCACTGTGACACTTAAATATCTGTGGCATTCTGTGGGTTATTAAAAACATCTTGAAAATAACTTCTGAAATAGTCACCATTAAAAAAAATGGAGCATCTTTTCTCATAGAGAAAAGGAGCTATTTGTTTACAAGGATTTGAAGGGTGAGATCTGTCCCATTGCCAGAATGATTGTGCAACTCAGCATTTCTGGCATAACAAAATGGTTTCTGAACTACATGCTTTGAAGCTTTGTATTGGCACTCCCCATTGTGAAAGACCAGAAAAATGAATGATCCATTTTTTAGGCAGCTGCATTGGTCTGCAGAACATTGTTCTTTGGTTTCCAGCCTCTAAAGGTGAATGATCTGATGACAAAAATCTTAAATCTGAAAATGCTTAACTGATCTTTCTTTACAAACAGCTTTGTATATCTGGAATTGTGCTAAAAAGACTGCAGTCAAGTTTTAATAGCTCTGAGAACTTTGGAAAGTATTAACCAAGGTCTCTTACACTGCACTATACCACCACCACCATCATCATCCATATCTTACAAACTTCTGAGCCTAAAATGAGCGTCATGAAAGCCTGCAAAAAATATCTTTGGTGACGAGAAATAATAAACACAACAAGAGAAATGCACAAAAGGCCATGGTTCTCAGTCATGCTGGGCAATTCCAAATATACCACCCATTCCTCTTCAAACCAAGCCAAGTAGATTAGCTGCCATATGAATACAGATATACTTATGTAGTCACAGATTTACTTGCTCAGCCATCCACGATCAGAAACTATTGATCATTAGGACCAAACTCTGCCTTTAGGTACATCTCCTTAGTACCAATTAAGTTGAGAAGGCTGCATGATGCATCAAAGCAAACTCTGGGTTCAGATTTTGAAAAGTCTAACAAAAAAGCTATCACTGGTTATGGATGGGCATGCAAGTCCAGTGGAAAACTTGGAGAGAGGGGGAGTGTACAAGTGTCATAGTCCTCTGGATGGAGAGCAGTCACCTCAAAAGTGAAATTTCTAGCCAGGCAGACTCCTTCACACCTCCAACCTCATGTCTGACAGACTGTCTTCAGCCTGCCCCTGCCTCCAGCCCTCAGTTTACCTGGAGCTGTGGACGGAGGCAGGAGGTAGTGCAGCTGGACCACTTCCAATCCAGGATGGGTCCAGCTGTGAAAGAATCCCTCCTTTTTAGTGCACAGGTCTGGGGGCTGGGAGATAACACAGTAGGACCCATCCTGCAGTGGGATGGGTCCCGATGAAAGGAAATGCAATCCCCATCTCCCTCCCCCCATGAACAGACCAGTTCTCTGTGCAGAGGATGGGAGGCAAATGTGTGGTAGCTTGAACCTTACTGAAGAGATGGCTCCAGCCCGGGGGAATTTGCCCAACTGCATTGCACAGATCCAAGTCTTTTCAATGCGTGAGGGGCACTGGCACCAACAGCAGGGTTTCCATAGCTCATCCCTGGATGAGATATCCAGGATTCAATGTTTTCCCTCCCTCCTCCTCCCTTGGGTCACATGTGCACCTGAACAAAATTTTAATTACAATAAATCAGAAGGTAGGTTCTTATAAACATATTACTTCACTGTTTTAGTTGCAAACTGGGCCTCTCTGGGTTTAAGATGGTACTAGCTATATGAAGCATGCAAGTTCCAATTCTGCTTTCAGCTATGCCCCTGATCAAACCCAATGAAATCAGGAGGACAGAAGATATTTTAATGTCAGGCAGATATTTTATACATCGAAGAAAAAGAAGAGAGTTTGGTAGGAGTGGATGTTCACTTCTCTCCACTTAGGCGGTGGGAGAGGTAGGGAAAATCTTCAGTGAGCAGACTGGGAACAGGAAAATTGCTCAGTAAAAGAGTCACCTGACTTGCACAAAGCAGGATGGAAAGAGATAAGACAGCAAAAAGCAGGACAGAAAGGAGAAAGGAGACAGGCGCTAGTAAATAAGAGAAGGTGATGAACCTGGGTGTAGCACTACCAGTAATAAAAAGGTATACAGCAAGGCAGCAGGGCAAACATCCTGCTTCACATTGGGGCAGTCAGAGAGACAATGTGGAAGTACTGCTTTCTGTCCCTCTTGATGTTTATGATTGGGGGGGAGGGAAGTATAATATTAAAGAGCTAGAATGAATCAATTGATAAGCACTCTCAAACCATTATGCATTAAAATGATAAACATACTTTCCTTAACTATGCCAAGACTGTTTGCAGTGAAGATATGGAGGGTAGGACTATGGAGTAATATAAACATATGCTACAGTATTTCTCATATGTCCAAGTTTTGGCAGTCAGTAGGAGACAAATTCAAAATAACAGTCAGGCAGAAGATGCTAACAGCTTATGCACTGATGTCACATGTTTCAACACATGAAAAAGTGAACAATCGAAATAAAGGACAAAGTATCATTATTTCTAATGGTAGAAAAAGCAAAAATTCATAAGTATGATAGGGGTAGTAAGCCATCAGGAAGGGAAGGGTGGACTATAAATCACTGTCATCAACAGCAGTCCCTCAATACAAGGATGACTGTCTTCCAGTAAATAGGAAAGTCATTAGTGAATCCACAGGTGACTAAGGATGCCAATCCAAGAGCTGCATGTTTGATTGCAGATGTGGCAAATAATTTTGGGATCCTGGGTCACAGCTCTTTCCTTTGCCTCTCTTGTCTATACACCTCCATAGCGAGGTGAGTTTGATTGAAGTGATCAATACACGTGTACATGATGGTGCCCTTGGTGGACAGTTCAGTGCTCGAGTCTCCCAGACATTGAGGTTAATACCACAATTCTTCAGATAGGCCTTCAAGGTGTACTTGATTTTTTTTATTTTGCCAACCTCTAGAGTACTGGCCATCTGTGAGATAGGAACATAGGACCTGTTTTAGGAGCTGGTTGTCAGGCATCCTTATGATGTGTCCTGTGCAATGGAGCTCATACCATTTAAACTTGGCTTCAATGCTGGTGCTGTTTGCTTGAGCCAGAACACTGGCATTAAATTTTTCTGTCATTCCAATTGATATGGAGGATTTTCCAAAGTTACCACTGATGATAAGGTTCCAAAGCTGTTTCAAAGTTTTCAGGTGTCTCTGCCATGTTGGTGTCCAATGGAATATAATCAGTTGATGATAATGAGATTCCCATCCATGCAATACTGAATACTAACTCCAGATTGAAGTCTGCCAGCAATGAGATGGAAGAGTGTGTTGATGCAATCACAAATCCTTGTTTGACTCTAGTCCTAATAGCAAAGGCATCTGTTTCCAGGGCATGATAATGGCTATTGCTTAGGACAGGTGCTGATATGTAATTGTGAAGAAATCTGATGATGGGAACAAATTTTGGCATCATCCAAATCTCATCAGGATCTTCCAAAGGTCCTCCCTGTTGATTCAACCAAAAGCCTTAATCATGCCCAGTAAAAACATTGGTGTTCCTTACAGCATGCCTCCTGCAGCTGTCTATCAACAAAGATATTCTTTGTACCTCTGGGTGGTCTGAAATCACATTTGAACTCAGGTAAACTTTCTTTAGCAAGGAAAGCAAGTCTACTGAGGAGAATGTGGGCAAGTTATGAACAGGAGTGCAATATCATGGTAATTACTAGAATCTGATCTAGCTCCTTTCTTGAATATGGTAATTATTCTAGTATCTCTTAAGTCACTGAGAATCTGTTCATGTTTCCAGATTTTCATAATAATGACATGTAGATGGTGACAGAGCTTTTCTCTCCCCACCTTGCTTAAAAATTTCAGCTGCTGTTCCACCAGGACAACATGCTTTGTTGTTCTTTGTCTGCTTAATGGCTTTCAAGACCTTCTGATAAGTTAGTGGATCTGCAAGGTAGTTCTTCATGGGGTGTTGTGAAATAGACTTGGTGGTACTGTCTTCTACACTGAAGCCTCAGATCAGGAACTCTTGAAAGTGCTCCTTCCACTGTGCATTGATGGTGGAGCCATCTTTAAATAATGTTGTTCCATCCTTAGACTTCAGAAGGATGGCTCCTTGTGTGCTTGGCTCATAGTTAGCTTTGGTTGCTCTGAAGAAACCGTCATGCTTGTCGGCAAAGTTTTGAGTCTCTTTTGTCTTTTTCCTCTTACCATTGTTCTTTTATTCTTGAAATTTTCCCTGCTACATTTAATGTTGCAATATATGTCTTGCTTCCATTTGGAACTGATGTCATTATGCCATACCTTGAAGGTTCTCCTTTTTCTGTCAATGAGACCTTGAATTTCTCTATCATTCTCATGTAGGCCATCAGGAAGAATAGGGTAGAAGATAAATAATGTGCTGGATATATGTGTAAGCAATATATTATTACATAACATATAGATAATACAGTATCTGAAACTGCTGTTTGCATTGTGGGCCAGTTGGCTCAACTAGTTATAAGTACATACTGGAACCCCTCTGCATGGATTCCCCTTTCTCTCAGAAGCTGGAGCAGAAGTAGCACAGCTGCCTCCACAGCAAACTTCCCATCTGCACTAGAAGTGGAGAGCTCTCTGTAGCAGGAGAGTATACTATAACAATCTTATCACATTGCCCTTAGATGTCCTTTGCCCCAAATTGCTTCAAGTTTATAATAATTGTTAATTTATATTTGCAAATCTGTATGCTTTCTAGGCCATATGGCTACAAGTTCCAGAAGAAAGTAAGTTCCCTCTAGTGGTGAAAAGACAAACATGGCCCTAGAAAAGTTATTTTCTTGGATAATCAACCCAGGTTTCCTCAAATGACACTCAGGGAGTGACTAGAAAGACAGCATCTTACCCTATAGTAATAAAGGTTTCTTCAAGGTGAATTATCTGTGTTTTCTATTCTTGAGGCACATCCAGATGAGCGTGCATCAGAGTTGCTCCAAGGACAAATAGCAACAGCACAACTATGTATGTATCTTCAGGGAACACTCATGCATGCCCACTCTAGCACATGGAAGGTTGCCCCAGATGAGGTAGAGGAGCTTGGGGCCAGCACCAGCCTTATCTGGGCCCCTGGGGGCCTTCTAGGGCTCCAGTGTGACAAACCATCAGCAGGAAGCCTGGCCGGCAGTTGGAGCATGGCTTTGGCTGGCCAGACTCTAGTTTCAGGTGGTGCACGTTGTCGCCATGTCCTCTGCTCCGCTTTTTCTAGGACGGGTTTTTTTTGACACCAGGATCTCCCAGTATCAGAAAAACCCCTGGCACTGCAAATTAGCAGTGTGGGGAATGCCAGTATGTGAGGCACCACAGATGGGTCTGCGGCACAATATACCGCACATGCACGCTTGTCTGGCCGTACCTTTCATATGCAGATGTCCAATATGCTCAAGATCAGATTACTATTACCTGGGGACACAAGGAGTGCACCAGGGCCAACATGCCCTTAGTTCTTTTGCCAACATAGAGTCCAGGTGTTATCAGCCTCTCTTGTAGTGAGGATAGAGGATGGGTCATGGAATATATAGAGTCAATGTATTTCAGAGAACTACAGACACCGCAAGGTAAGTAACAATTTCTTCCTCTAGAGTGCTCATCTATTTATAGTCTACTCTACATGCATGCAGTAACCTGACCTTATAGGAGGTCATGCGCAGTCTAGCCGAGCAGTGATTGTTCAACTGGCTTGCTATGCAAAGCATTTAGTATAGACATCTCCATAAGGAAATCGTGTTTTGTAAATATATAAACTGATCTTGACATAGCTGCATTACATAGCTCCAAATGGGAACATTTCTGAAATGCTGTTGATGCTTGAAGGCTAAGGAATGAGACTTAATAAGCATCTAAACCAGTTGTTTGTGAAAAGCAGCATACAAACCACCAGGCATGAATGCCTGTGCTACCCATTCATAGGGGCTGAAAAATAAACAGTACTTAAGAAGGCTGGCTTTATGGAGACATTTTCTAAGGAAAGTGATGCTATGCATTCAAAGGGAGAATCTAGTGAAAGCCATGAAATGTATGTACTTAAACACTTAAAGGCATTTAGATTCTTAATATTCTGTGTAGGAATATCCAGCTCTTAGGTGTACCCTGATTAAATTAATAGAATGTCCTTATCTTTTTTATGACACAGACCAAGTTATGAGGAATAACCATTTGTGCTGAAAAAATAAAGCTTCTCCACTGAAGAGGGAACCTTTTCCACTTTACTGGATATATAATTCTTATATAATCCTTCCTAATTTGTATGAGAATATTTACAGTATCTCTTCATCATTAAGTAACCATCCAGTTTTCAACACTGAGGGATGTAATGAAGCCAGGTCTGGATGCAGTTGTGGAGTACTCTTTGCTTCATATGGCTTCCTTAGTTGACACAAGGTAGCAGGCTTCACTGACAAGGTATCACAAGACTTCAGAGAGAAACCTGGAAATCAGATTTCAGGTTTCCTTACAGACAGTGATTGACATATCAGAAGTTGGAATTAAAATTCAAACAGGTCTTGACAAACTGGAGCACTGAGCTACAGTACAATAACATTAAATACAACAATGGCATATGCAAGCACTATACATTGGGAACAGAAACCTATGCAGGGATGAGGCAATGGGATGGCCCAGAAAGACGTGATGATTATACTAGAACATGAACTGAGTGTATTCATACGCATCCATAATATGATGCTGCTACAAAAGAAATGCAATTTGATATTACATTTAGAGAAATAAAGTATGGAAGTCTTAGGAAGATATAATGCTATTATTATGCTACTTGGCTGCAGGTGGAATACTTTGTCCAGGTTTAGACGCTATATTTTAGGAAGGGCATACAGAAATCACAGGGGATCCGGAACAAGCAACAACGATAAAAAAAGGAATTGAACTGTAAATTATATAAGGATAGGTTGAAAGGACTTGGAACAATTTGTTGGGAATAAAGGAGAGGGGGAATGGAAAAGAAGAGGGAGATGCATGAGAGTTTTCAAACACTTAAAAGGCTGCCACAAATAAAATAGAGAAACATTGTTCTCCCTTGCCACAGAGGGTAGGATACAAGCCAATAATTTTACAGCGAAGCATATTTAGATTACATTTTAAAAGACTGTTTTCCATAGTGGTAAGAACAGTAGGGCAACCTCCTCATGAAACTGTCAAATCTTCTTCAATAGAGACTTCCAGGAAGAGGCTGCATAGGCACCTCTCTCAGATAATTTCGGAATAAAGAAGGATCCTTGAAGTCCCTTTCAACCAATGAATCTTCTCTCATGAGAAGTAAACTGTCCCTGTTGGATTGGCATAGCCAGCTTTTCTGACACTGAGGTATGTGGAATACTAACACTTGTACACAAGGTTTGATTCTGGGAGGCAATGATGTCTCAGAGAAGCTAAGAGTAAGAAAATTCTATGAACCTGTGGCAAAGTGCTCATTTCCAACCAGGCAGGTTTCTGTTTCAGAGTCAAAGTCCTTCCTTTTCCTGTTCCCACTAGAGCTTCTTTGTGAGAGACAAAGACGACCTGCAATTTTGCTGTGACAGGATATGGAAAACACTTGTAGTCTAAAACTATGCAAATAACATGAATATATTAGAGAGGACTTACAGTAAGGCCTCACCTACCCAAAAACTGAATAAAGAATAACTAACAGGTTAGATGATGGTGTCTAAAGGTGGGACCAAGGAAAGAGCTCTTCTGAGAAGAAATAGACCTGCAGAGCGATACCTGAATTAAGGCTACTCTCTGATCCAAGCATGGATTTGGTTTTAGTCTATGTATGATATGGTGTAGTAAATGAATAATTACCGATGGAGTTTATTTCCTACATATGGGGACTTTTTACCACCTTGAACTTTACCTTGCCTGAATCTGATGAAGGGTGTGTGACCCCAAAAGCTTACAGAAAAATGTGGGGTTTTTTGCAATTTTTCAGTTGGTCTAATAAAAGGTATCATCTCTGAACCAAGAGTTCTATATTTTTGCACTTCTTTTGGTCTCAGACCAACACAGCTACCAAATACATCCCTAACTACTTTTAAAAGGAGTTAGGAGTTGGATGGACTACTATTAAATTATCTGGAAAGAGGGTGAGTGTTTAATTCTGTGCATTTAGTTTTCATAGACTTGGAGGACTGAAGGGAAGTGGGACCAGGAAATATACCTTTAGTTGCACTTAGTAGAAAGGCTATATTTGGGGAAATATTTCAAACAATTCTCAGAAAAGTAATTTAAAATCTTGTTTTCTCCAGGTAGCTGTATAAAGCAGGCACCAGTAAGTTCTGGTGATAACAAAAGGATGGTTACACCTCAACCTAAATTCTTCAGAAGCAGACAAATAGGTTATGAAATACAGGACAGGTTTTGGATGATACTTCTCAATTGTCTGAATTACAGGTGCAATTTAGATTTGTACCTTTTGAGCTCAGGGCTGTCTCTGGGGTTTCAAGTATTTTATGAGCAGTGTTATAAAACAGTACAAACAGTAGAGTTCTTTGGATAACTTTACAAGGCTTTTTTTAAAGTACAATATTAACTTTTAATTTTCAAATCTAAATGTTTTGCATTTTCAATATCCTTTTAACTACTTCCCTACCCCCTGCTGTTTATAACTGTTTGTAATTCCAGGTCAATGTTAATTTGTTTGAGGTAGAGGATACGTGAAGGTGAACTGAGAATTTATTTAGGCTGCTGAGGAAGTGTGTGTGTTTTTGTTTTGTTTTGTTTTTCTAAGGTTAAAGACTGTTTGAGCTCATATAAAATTCCAGAGTTGCACAAGAAAAATAAAAGAACTTGCAAACTCTGCAGGAAAAAAATTTGCATCTTCTGGACTGAACTTTGGCTTCAGCGTGGCAGTTTTTCCCTTCCATGCTCCAGTCCAGACACCCTTAGCTGCTCCATTAGCTCTTTGCTCCCTGCTCACCTCTGCATGTTCCACTGCTATACTTTTTCTCCCATACATACAATAACCAGCCAGTATTCACACCAGGCCTCTCCTGCACTGTTACTAGAATTTCTGTTTGTGATCCAGATCCAAGAATAAACAATTCTACCAAATGTTCATTTGTAGTAATCTTCAGCTTCTCCATGTGTTATTTTTTGGTATTATCTTTAAGAAAGATTATAGTTACAGATGAAATTGTTATGGTTCTTTTTAAAAAGAATAAAACTTATAAGAAATTTCAATGAATGGCACATCTGAAGAACATTATTGCAAGTCATATTTACTATAGTAGATCTAACTTTTCCTAATATGCTATGGGGATACAGCAGACATATTTGGCCCAAAGATTTAAGAGTGATTATATTTATTATGACAGTACAGCTAGGTAGGTGGTGCTGCTGCAGCCTGAGGGTTCCTCAAACAAAGAAATTTCCCTCTTAAAGACTTCTTTATCTATTTTGAATGGGGAATATTGATTAGAATTACTATTTTGATAGCAGAGGGGTTCTCAAAATTGCTTGCATCGTAAATTGTTGAAAACTACAGATTTTCTCCTGAACCATGCCAATATCTGGCAATTACTCTTAATTGCTGCTGTACTTTTTTATGACTATTACATGAAAAAAAAACCCTTTCTATTTTGGCAATTAATAATTCTGGAAAAAAATATGTTTTGGAGGCTTTGTAATATTGTAGATAAACTTCAGCGTAGGTGCTTGAAAGAAGTGATAGATCTTAGTTTGGATGTCTTTCAGAGGAGATGAATTAACTACCTAAAATCTGATCTGTTAGATGCAGAAACATCAATTTGTGAAGACTTATCAAAGCTCCATCATTATGACAGAAGCTCTGAAGCACTGATTCTCAACCAGGACATCACAAGATCCTTCTAGGCAAAACACCGATACATGGTTCACAAGACAAACCCAGACATATCAAATAGGAATCCAAAAAGCACCTGTTGTTTTTTGCACCAGAAGCACTGTTCTATTATTTTTCATAGTAAAAAAATTAATGAATGATTAAAAGCTGTCATTTTCTATGATGTGTCTCGAGTCAAGCAAGGTTGAGAACCACTGCTCTAAAGATCATCAGGACCACAATTGAACAACATGGTCCAAGATATTCAATTACTACTTTCAGCCAGAAGAAAAATACTGTGCTGGAAAATAAGTTTCTTCAGCACCCATGGTGAAAAGGTGTTTGACTGCCACCTGCAGTTTGCTGCAAATTAATGCATGCAAACTAAAATGAAAGCAACCGTAATTAATGTCCTGGTTATGATATTTTCAAAGTACTGGAGAAGTCCACGAACATACTCTCTCCTGAATCATTAGGTTTAAACAAATGTCACTTGAATACTATATTTGAGAATCAAAAGCATTTTAAAAATTTTCCCATTAAAAATATGCACGCATATAGCCAACTAGTTAGTGGCAGCATCCTAATTAAGTGTCTTCTCTGATACTGGACTATAGAACACACCACCATTGAAACTATTTTTTAAATATAAATGTTAGGCTCTAACACAAAGAAAATTAGCTTAAGATAAAGATAGTTCACCTTGTCTCTTTAATACTTCTCTATAGCTAGATAGCCTAGTTAGAACAAGGTTTAGGTGGATAGTCTATCTAGTTGTAGGGAGGATAAATCTGGTACACCAACATGTCCTAAAGAGGACAAAATACTTATTTTCTGTTAGCACTTTCTCTGTATTTATATAGGGGGCCATTTAGTATAGATTCTCACATAACAACAGTCCAAATGTTAACATAAATGTCTCAGAATAAACACCCATTGTACAGGTTCCTTAGTTTGCTAAAATCAAAGACTTACAATGACATTCTGAATTTCCTATTATACCTACACTCCCTTTGTAGGTTTATAATATGTTCCTCATTTGCTGTCACTTAGCTAGATTATATATATTTAGTTTTTCTCACAACATAAACTCTCCAGTCAGGGCCAGCACTACTTTAGGGAAGACCATAGGCCTGCTATCCACAGGTGATTAGCAAATTCCTTCAAGTTGTTCAGTAGCTGCGTTCATTTGGCTCCTGTTGAACACCTCCTTTCCACCTTCTCTGTACCATGAAGCCATTTTGTCCTCCTAAATAGCTGCTCTCCAGGTGGCTACTCCTTCCTTCATTCGCAGAAATTGAGTGTCTACACAACTGTCCTTGCAGATGTCCTCCCTCCTATTGATCCCCAACCTTGCTGGCTGCTTTAGACATGGTCACTCCCTTCATACAAGGCCTCCAACACAGCAAAATGGAATGAGGACTTGTTTTTGAAGACTGCATTATCAGTGGAAGTAAAGCAATTGGGGAAAGGAGTAAGATAATCCCCCAGTAGAATTTCCAAAATATATAGCATTAATAAAAAAACATAGGACCTGAATTGTATAGTCAGGTTAACAGAATTGTGATAAGCATACAGGGGAGGAAACACATGCATAAAGTACTGAGCAGATAAAGGCCTCAGTCTGGTCCATCATTTTCCTGGCTTTTTTCTTTACATTCCCTTGCCTCCTTTGTATTCCCTTCCCTTGTAGAGCAGTGGTCAGCACCTTTTTCAGGCTGCAGTCTGGAATGATCCAGTTCAGGTCAGAGGTAGGTGGGAAGGTGGCCACCATGACACAGTTGCTGCTGCTGCTTTTCTTCCACAGTGGCATAGGCATAGTGCCTGCTGCTGCTACTTTTCCCTGTGGTGGCACAGGGAAATGGCCCACAACTGGAGCTTCTTCCCATGGCAGGAGGGCAAGTGAGTGCCAAAGCCCCCTGCTGCTGAATGTCACTGAAGCCCCACATCCATGGACTGGATCTAGTGGCTTCATGGGCTGGATCTCACTGCCAAGCCCCTGTCCTAAAGCAGTGATTAGAACTAAATCCATTAATCTGTGCACCAGACACTTGAACATGTCTTCCTACTTCATGAAATGATAGCTCTATACTTGCATTACTGGAGTATTTAAGTAAGCTGCATCACAAACCCATGCCTACTTTGTCATCCATTACCCATCATAAGTCCACTTTCCTCTTACTACCTCTCACATTTTTCTATTCCATGAGGCATGTGCATTTCAGATTCTTTTTCCTTATTTGCATTACCTTGACTGTTGTGCCAAGTTCCAGTTTTTTAAATGAAAGAACAGAAAAAGGGTAAAAGAAAAAGATAATTCACAGCTTCCCCAAGATGCATAAATTCAAGAAAGAAAAATTTTAAAAATGCTAAGAATTGAATGAACTTACAGATGCTTTTCCATAATCACAGAACTCTTGGTAGGAAGAGGAACTTAATTTGTCAACATTGCTTGAACTGCTTCTAATCTTTGTCCAGAGGGAAGTAACCCTTCAGTGACAGACCAGAGGAGACGGGACCATTATCTGACATGAACTGCTAGGCTGCAATTTGAGTCTAATGCTGATCAGTACCCCCCCATCCACAACAGCCCAGAGCCCATGCACACTGTGACTCCTCCCCAGCACCAGCAACAGCATACAGTCCCAGCTGACCCTGGCCCAGAGCCTGACCCAGACTCACCCCAGCCAGAGCAGACCAGCTGGAACCAGAACTCACAGCCCTGAACCCAGCCCACCCTGCGCCTGCTCCGGACCACCTGCCCATGCTGAGCAGCAGCAGTGGCCAGGCAGAAGCTGTTGCTCAGCATAAGGGAAAAGCAACCCTTCCCCCTCAGCCAGCTTCTGCTTGGCTGCTGCCACAGCTGCTCAGCATGAGTGGGTGAGTCCAGAGCAGGAGCACAGTTGAGGCTGTGCATGTGGGTTTCAACTGGTCTGGAGCTGGTCCACTCCACCGAGCCGTGTCTGGAGTAGGTGTGGGGCAGGTTGGGGTTGGGGCTATACACATGGGTCTCTACCAGTACCACAGGGATGGGGCCCATGGTGGCAGCATCAAGAAGGAGCTGCTACCTAGAAAGGCAGCCCAGCTTCAGCCCCATTGCATGCCCAGAGAGCAGCAGGATGCATTACCAGCCAGAGAGCACCTGGGCCAGGCAGGACTGAGGGACCCACCGTGGGCCAGACAAAGTCCTTCCCACCCCTGGGCCATATTTTTCCCAACCCTGGTCTAATGTCTGGCATTTTAAATATGATGTCTCAACATGAAACAAACTTGAAAATACAAATGTTCAGCAATTTTAACAGGATTTCACAGGAAAAAACAGAAAAATCCAAGGAAGCATTTTTAGACTGTATTGCTCAATATAGCCTTCATTCTCAAGGTGTTTGTTTAACTAAATTTGAAGCATTTAACAGGCTTGTACTGGTTTTGCATAAACTTTCATTCATAATGTTTTTGGAAAAGGGCAATGGAAACTAGTTCTAAAATAGTCAGAGTACTGACCAGAGAGGTAGGAGCCTACATCAAGACTATGTTTTGGCTGATCAGAAATGATCTGCAACAGGGAAAAAAATTCTGCTCCAAATTAGGCAAAGCAGGGGCTTGAATGTGGATCACACCATCTCAGACTACTACCCACGCCTATCGTCCAGTCCACTCTTGTAATAAGTGAGTCTAAATAAGACACACACACACACACACACACACACACACACACACACACACACACAGAGTCTACCACTTTGTTTTTGTTCAGAGTTTTTTGTATGTCTTTAGACATATGCAAACCTCAGTTTGTCTGCTAGGGCATGTGTATAGTGCTTTCAATCTAAAGTTACTATAATTAAGCCCTGTGAAAATACTGATGCCACAATCTAAAGAGTTGGTGAATGCAGCCAAGTAAACTCTAATTAAGGAAAATGGGTCTCTACAGATATTTAATGAAGCAGAAGCTAGGCTAGACCAGAGCCAAGATGGGTCACAGAAAGAGTACAAAAAGATCCACAAGTTTAACACAAGCCCACTTGGGCTGCTGCTAGCATACACTTTTCTTGATAAGTACTTTTGATTTGTTTAATGGAGAGCTCAGCCTGGAATCTAGCCACTCTACTCCACACATATGGCCACAGGTATAAAAGCAGTATTGCAATAACCACTCTTTTTTAGAGCAAAATATTAATTATTTATTGCCCAGCTCATGCACCTGTTCATTATCCATTTCTATTATTCTTTCTGTTCAGCATACAGAAATGTTGAACCAGGAAGCTCTTGAAGGGATAAAATTTGCCAATATACACAGAGATATATGGAAAAATGCATCAAAATGTAGCAAAAAAGTTTCCACACCAGATAAGAATTGTCCCCTTCCTCTCCGTCCTCACTTTCCCTCCTATATTCCTCCTTCCCTCCTCTCAGGCTGCTGGGTATAAGAAGGGGGAACCCCCACTGTCACCAGTGCCCCAGAGTGGCTCCTGCCTCTTTCCAGCTGGTGCTGCAGTGTGTGGCTGGTCAGGAAGCTGGGCTCAGCCAGGGACAGCAGCAGTCGGGGTAGTGGGCAGGTTCCCCTCTCCCTTCCTGCTCCTCCTGGGTATTCCCTGCAAACCCAGAAGCAGTTGCAGAAAAAAAAGCCCCGCTACTGTCCCTAGCTGAGCCAGCCTCTCCAGAGCCCCAGCTGAAGTGGAGCAAAGGTGGCCAGATAAACAGCTGTTTCCTGTACCCAGAGGCATAAGTGGAGAGGAAAGGAAAGGAACACAAGGGGAGGGGAAATGCCACTGAGCACAGAGGGGAAAAGACAGAGTGCTATAAGGGAGGGGGATTATTTCGAAAGTCTCTGGCTGTTGCTCCCATGGTAGTCTTTCACTGCAGTGAAAGAGGGGGAGGGTGGGAACAGAGGGGTGCAGATACCCCTGCAGTTCTTGTGGCCTCTCCTGCACTGCCCATTTCAGAAACCTGAACTTTGCTTACATCATGTACTGTTAGACTGCCAAAGTCACCTGAAAGCTCATGGAATCCATGTCTCTGTTCAGTCAACTCTGTACTACCATATTTAGTTGCTTCATTAACTGTATTATGACCAATAATTCTCAAGCAAGACTTGCACCTCTGTGTTAAATATAGTAAACCTGCATTGTTAGAAATTTCATCTTACGTTAATTTGTAGGAAGATTTTTTTCCCCATGCCCTATTGCTCATAGAAAAACATACGCTAAATCTTTTTCAAACTCTTCTCATGTTATCTGTCTGTTCAGCATTAAGTGATGTAAATAAATTATGTTGTTAAAACAGACACTTTTTATTCTCAGCTAAAATTGAATATTCCCACCATCCACATCAAGAATTGTATAGTATTATGGTTAGCACAGTTGTTTTAATATTATTGCAATAATATTTGCTGGATACTGTTTGAAAATGTATATTTTCACCTAATTATCAATGTTATTTTATAATCATTTGTGATTTGACATTACAAACGTCTTGTGCTTTGTTCTCTCTCAAAATGCAAAAAAAATCCTCCCTCCACTATTCACAACATCCATAGGGAGCTGAAAAAGGAAAGGGTGCCTCAATTCAAATACAGAGACTTTAAATTTTGTCTTTTCCTACCTGAGCACCCAAACTGGCAACCATCATATGAGTAAGAAGTTTAGCTGCAAACATTGAACTCCTGGTGCAGAAAAGATGTGAAATAATAGCCAAAGTGAAACCTGCAGCAACAGGAAAAAAACCACACAAGGTTCTCAGAGATAGGAACAAATATACTCAGTGTTTCAGATAATTAATTACATTATTAAAGAACACTCTCCAGAAACCTCATCTCTTGCATGCCATCTTCATGCCTTGTTCTTCCCAGACAAGGAGGAATTCTAAGCCTTGGTCCATGTTTAAGCCTCCCTTAGAGCTGTTCTCAGATTCTATAATCATGCGGAACCACCAGGGCATCTGATGTTCCTCCCAAATCCTATGGCTGTGTCCAGACAAACGAAGATGTGCAGTGTGTGGCACCACAGACTCATGGATTGAGTCTGTGGTACCACACACTGCACGTCTCAGTCAGATGGATTGCAGATTGGCTGAAGGGTCACACTCAGAGGGTGGTGGTGGATGGGTCATATTCGACCTGGGGGGAAGTGGGCAGCAGAGTCCCCCAGGGCTCGGTCCTTGGGCCCACACTGTTCAATTTCTTTATCAGCCATTTGGACAATGGGGTGAAAAGCAACCTGTTTAAATTTGCTGATGATACCAAAATTTGGGGTGAGGTGAGCACGCTAGTAGGGAGGGAAACACTGCAGCAAGACCTGGATAGGTTACAGGCGTAGGCTAACAAAAACAGGATGCGTTTCAATACTGACGAGTGCAGGGTGCTGCACTTGGGCAGTAGTAATCAGCAGCACATTTATAAGATGGGAAACTCCCTTTTTGAGAGCACGGAGGCAGAAAGGGATCTTGGAGTCATTACTGACTCCAAGATGAACATGGGCCAACAATGCAAGGTCACGGTTGGCAGGGCTAACTGGACCTTGTCATGCATCTTAAGTAGGGCCAAGGAGGTGATCCTCCCCCTCTACGTGACACTGGTCAAGCCACAGCTGGAGTACTGTGTCTAGTTCTGTGCGCCCCACTTCAGGAGGGATGTGGACAACATTGAGAGGGTCCAGAGGAGGGCCACCCGCATGATCTGGGGACAACAGGGCAGACCCTACAATGAGAGACTGCGGGACCCGAACTTGTTCAGCCTTCACAAGAGAAGGCTGAGGGGGGACCTGGTGACCATCTATAAACTCACTAGGGGGGACCAGAAGGGTTTAAGGGAGACACTGTTTCCCCTAGTGATACCTGGCATAACAAGGAATAACAGCCATAAGTTGTTGGAGAGTAGGTTTAGATTAGACATCCGTAAGAACTACTTCACAGTTAGAGCGGCTAGGAGCTGGAACCAACTTCCAAGGGAAGTGGTGCTGGTTCCTACCCTTAAGAAGAGGTGTGATGCCTACCTGGCTGGAGTCATTTAAGCCCAGTTTTTCTCCTGCCCAGGCAGGGGGTTGGACTTAAAGATCTACAAGGTCCCTTCAGACCCTACTTCTATGATTCTGTGATCTGTAGTGCTACAGAGCTGTCCACGGTGTCATATACCACACGTGCAGGTGCTCCCCCTTGCAGTATGGAGGGGTTTTTTTCACCCCAGGAGATCCGGGGAGATCCTGAGGTCCCTGCCAACCCTAATTTTCTATGATTCTGTGAAGTGTTCTGTGTTCAAAGCAATGCAAAAGTAGTACAACTTGCTTCCCACCGCGTAGCATTGTTTTATGACAGGCAGATGTGTTGGGTCTGATTCTGAATCCCAGGTTCCACCTGTATCAAGTATGGATATTTACAGTATTGATCCTGGAAAAGGGTCATGGAACTTTTAAGAAGTGAAGTGAAGCCATACCCTGGCCTTGAAGACTGGAAGGTGGGTTACTGCAGAAAGGGAAACTGACTTTACGTCACTGACGGATTTCCTGATGCAAGGAGAATTCTTGGTTAGCAGACCAGGCATTAGGTCTGCTTTAGTAAGGTCAGGACCTGAAAATCCTTTGCCTTCTGCTCCAGATTTAAAGAGGGAATGAAAACCCTTTTCCATCTAAGCCTATAAATATCTCCCTGTAATTATTTTGTTTTTCATCAAGGCATAAATTTTCTCTGATTTTTGAATAGGCTAGAAGTATCCTAAAAGTTGTCGGAGGCAAATTCTTACAAGGTTGTCTGCTACAATGTTTTTTTAAAACAAAATGATAACAGCTATTAACAAGCAAACAATCCTATGCCAACTTACCTGAAATACAGATGAATCCAGAAGAGAAAAAAGCTTCATTGTACGAGGACAGCTTGTCCGTCTGGGCATAGACTGCATAAATGGACATGTGAGAGCAGGAGCACTCCACATAGTCTGAAGTGTCATCAACCACTCTGCAGAACTGACCATCAGACAACCAGCTATAGCAGAAACAAAAGATTCACAAAGTCCTCATTCACAAGTGTTCATCTAGAGACTGATCTCTTAAAAATAAATAAATAAAAAAATAAAATCAGTCTGAAATTAAAGTGCCTTTTATAATCCAGAAATAATATGGGATTTAATTTTTAAGAAGTAGAACTAGTCAAGTATTTATCCAAGGCATGATTCATCCAGTTGTCTAAAACATCAGTTTGTGTTATGCAAATATCAAGGGAACTGGCTTTGTCTAATTCTCATACTAACCAGACTTGAAAATGACAGCAAAAGTGTTGTTTTCACATGCTTATAAAAACAAAAAATTCCAGACTTCACAAATTAATCTCTGACATCTTCCAGGTGCAGTCATCAGACTACATTTTCTACTTAAAATTGAATCTGTATAGTATTTGCAGCTCTTCTTTGCTTTTTCTAGTTGGAAAATAAAGTAAATACATAACATGGAAAATAGTTGCACTAAAGAATCACTGTGATTGTATTTCTCAAAGCTCTTATAACATTGGTATGACTTGCTTTGTAATCTAGCTTATATCATGGGCTAGGTACAGACATTCAAAAGCCCAAGGTGGAATCAATCCAAGCTACCTGTTTTTCTGTAATCAGCATAGCAAACAGAACATACATTCAACCTTGGGTAGGGGTAGTGAGGGGAAGTGGGGGTGGGAGGAGCTAAATCTTTGATTGGGTTCACTTTTAAACCAGTTTGTGTGCACCAAACTTCTGTTACAGGTATAGCCTGGTTTTGTGTGCTGAGCCTCTGTTCTGTTATGGGTGTAGATTGGTTTCCAATCACTTCTACTGGTAAAAACGTAATATCTGTACCTGGCCATGGAGAGTGGTTTATTGTATGCTGATATTTGTGCCTTTTTAAACCTATTTAGTGTTCATGTTTTATTTGGTCTTGGGTCAAGTTGCTCCAGGTAGCTCCATAAGTGTCAGTGAGGACCCTGTATCCTATTCCATAAAACTAGACACATATCTGAAGTTCTAAAATAATGAAAAGGAAAAAGTGTCCCAAAAGAGAGTGTGCATAAAAGGCAGAATCAGAAAGTGCCTCAATTGTCCTGCTGCCCCTCTTCTTTTCAAAAAAGAAATTATTTAATCCAGTAATGGAGTGGTTTAATTTGGCCATTATAATGAAAATGATAATCAAAACTGAGTAAGACTTTGGCAACTCACAATGGGTTATTTAATTTGCCACAGAGTAAGAAACAAAGCAACCACAGGCTAATGCAAGGCAGCATGTACAACTGATCACACAAGAAAAAACACCACCAGCTAATCTGTACTTCTGCACTAGATACTTAGCATGAGCTAGGAAAGCAAGATGAAAACTTGCAGTCTCCTGCAGTCAGCTCAGTGTACCTTCCCATGAGCCAAAAGAAGGGTGAGGAAAGTTGAAGGGATGCAGATATTTCGGTCTGTGACCCTTCCAAAGTAATTCATTGTGGTACGGAGAAATGCAGCACTTTTTTTTTTTTAATATATTTATAAATATATATATTTTTTAATATATATATAAATGTTGGGAAAAACTATGACCATTTCATTAGATATATATATAGTTATATATATAACTAATGAAATGGTCATAGTTTTTCCCAACATTTTAACAACTAGTTATGCTGAGCAATCTACAGAAAACAACTGATGATTTAAACTTGTTCAAACCTGTATCACAGACTAACAAAAAGCAGCTCTGATTCCAGAAAAGCAAAATTATTTTATATTGGAAAGTGCCAAAAATATAGTCAACACACTCACATTTATTCTGCATACCTAGAAGCTATAGTGTTTATAAAACATACCTTCCTGCAGCCTGATTCCAAAGGAGACAGAGAGATTTATGTGGGACAATATGACTGTCCGAAGCATAAATCCGATAGATAACCTCATTGTTATCTTTCAGTGGGAGCGAGCTCTGGCCTTTCAAACTTAGTGAAAAAATCTGAAATAGCAAGCACAATGTAGATACATTTGACATTAGAATCCGGTGGTTAGTGAATAAATGTAATTGTGTACATCTACTTCCTGGAACATACTATGACATGCTCCAAATATTAAAAGTTTAAAAAAAATAAAATAAAAAAAAATCAATATTGGAAACAAGCTCAGATCCTAACAAGAAGCTGTAGTATTTCCATACCTTGTTTTTCAGGGCAGGTTCTTTATTACCCGTTGCAAACCACTGCTGGCTGCTGTATTCTGTGAACTGCACAAATTTACACTTCTCATCTCCAGGAGGAGAAGAGGCAGCAGAGACCTCCAACAAGCGTTCAGGAACCTGGATAGAATCCCCCTCTTTTCCATCAAACTTGTGTCCGTTGATTTGCTGAGGGTACCAGTGGTGGGCCATAATTGCAATATATGGGCAGCTGTCAAGTATGGTTTTACCTCTATTGAAACAAAAGAGCAATAGTTCTCTAAGTGGAACAGAAATATATCCTTTCACTACAAGGTGTGCAGTAGTAACTGCTGTATTTATGTTACTTAATACTTTTAGCCCTTTATAACAGCGTTTTTAAAAAGAGATCTAATGTCTGCATGACTTGTAGAAGAACTTTGATATTTGGTAGTTGGTTAAGCCAAAACAGGTAAGAGAGGTGGCTTTGCTGTCCCCATGTAAACTAAATCAGAAGGGGCTGCTTTATAAATATCTGGAAGTCATTGTTTTACTTCAGTGTTTTGTTCAAGACTGATTATAATTAAAATTTGTCAGAACACCATTGGAGCCTTGTGGCCACTATCCCAGCATCTTGGTTAAAAACTGAATCTCAGGATAGAAGAAAGATAAAATGGGAACTGGTGTGTTTTTCATTTTTGGCCTAGGACATATTGCATACAGCTACGAACAAGCCTGTGGGCTCAGTTCATACTTATTTTAGTGAATACTGTCAGAACTTTTTTTTAGTTTGGGGTTTTTTCTGGACATTTCACAGTTCTTATTAGATACACCTGACACTCTCTAAAACAATGCATCTCTGGGGAAAAAACCTGCCTCATCTGTTGTATACAGATAGACAATCTGTAAAATGGAACTACCTACACATGTATAATTCACTGTATTCAGATGAATGCTCTACATGCCTATTTCTGCAGCTAATCATTGGACTTGTTCAAGAACTAGGGACCATGCATTTGCAAAAAAAACCCTGAATTTATACACACCTGGGATATAACACCTTAAAATTGTGTTAAGATAATGTTATTAAATGCAGTCAAGCATTCCAAAGTCTAGGAAATTGCACTAGTTTAGGAAATTGTATATAAACTAACTTAATTAATAACTAAGGTTCCCAGAGCAGGCTTAGTCCTACTCACTTCTGCAGATATGTTAGCATATGACTAATTGAATGGGTATGCAATTTTTGTTTTCACAAGTGCAGTTAGGGACCAGTTCTGTTACTGAACTTGTGGAAGCCAATTAAGGCCCTACATTTTCTGACTTCTAGTCACATCCCAACCCTTACAATATCATACCAACAGCATTCTGCAGTAATAGTACATAAATGAAACTGGCCTATAACCAAAATAGAACAGAAATTTGGCACACAGACTGGTTTAAAAATGGCAGAACCCAGTCTGGTTGGCCCCCATCACCAAAGGGTAAATGTGTGTTCTGTTCCTATCTAAACTACACCACTTACAGAAAACTGTGAGACTTATATCGATTCTTTCTTCGTTTTTTTTAAGTATCTGTACCTAGCCTATGAGACTATCATAGAATGGCGTACATCTCTATAGGAACTGTGTAATATAACTGGTAAGTCATCATCACTAGGCAAGTCTGAATGTACACTCCTAATATATTTTAATTCAGTTTTCTTAAGATCTCAACAGTACATTGTCTAGCACTCCTTCCTCATACTGTGAATTAAAAACAATTTACTTTTCTCCAGATGATCCACATTTTATTCTGGTCAAGAGGGAAAAGGCAAACTTCTCAGTAAGTTCAGCTAGCAGACTGTATCCCCTTGTGTCCTTACGCTTTGGGCTAGCAAGAGCACAGAGTATTTCATAGAACAGACTTCGGTTTTTATCAACAAGGATCTGTTTTTCACCTTCAGCTGCTACCTAAGTTGGGAGGGGAAAAAAAAATGAAAAAGGTAGCAGAAACAATTATTGCTTTAATTTTTTAAATTGAGAATTATGTCTGACAACACTGACATTATGCTTATCTTAATTCTTTAATTATATTTATACTGAGAAATGTCATCAAAACTTGGAAAGACAAAGTTTATTATTAGTAAAACTTTTTAATATTTAATTTTTGCCCCAGTCCTACAAAAATCTCAATTACGGGCCTGCATAAAGCTCTTTGTAAGTCTCAGGGTGTAAACTGAAAATTATTTCTCAAGCTAAGTAATAACTGACATATAAACTAAGGGAAATTGCATTTACTTCTTGTTCACACTTTTAGAAACACAATTTAAATAAAAAGTTGGTGATTTTAGCCCGTTTGCAGTTATGAAAATGTCTCACGTATTGTTTTATTTTCAGTCACATTTGTTTATGAAATACATTTTTCTTTTTATTTAATGAATTTTGCTGCAAGCATATTTTGTATTTGCCAGCATAACATATGAAACACATGCTGCTTATCAGGGTATTTATTGCAATGACATTTAGTATAATTTTCAATTGCCTCTCATTTTAATTCTAAAGTTTTCATTTTTTTCATTCTCCTATCACTAACATCAAGCTATGAGACAGCTACTGTCACAGTGATGTCATAAAAATGTGCATTATTACAGTGATTTGACTATTAAAGAACAAGTGTCCCTGGCAGATGTTACACTTCCGATGCGATTAGTTTAATTGTTTCTTAAATAGTTAACTCAATGACATTTTCAGGCAATTAACGTCTCTACAAAAGGGGAAATAAGCCACAAAAATACTGCACAAAAAATGAGTAATATTATTGTGATTGGTTTCCATCATGCCTTAAATTGAATGTGTGGCAAGGTTGGTACCACAATGGGGTCTCCAACCATCCCAAATGAAGTCCTCACAGCTGACAATCAGCTGGTTGGACACCAGGGTTTGTTTGAAGGGGCCCTGGTGTGGTTCCTATCAGCTGACAGTCAGGTGGCTCCAGGACTATAGTCCCTACTAGCTGATGATGATTGTCAGCTGACTCCTGGGACTGCAGAGGTCAGCTGGAGCCCTAATGTGGGTTCAAGTCTAGAGATAATCATTTGATTGTCAGGCACCCAGCTTTCAGCTTGCAAGTAGGACACAGCTGGGATCTGACCCCTGATCCTAAAGTAATGTGTCCTGCTATGTACATGTGGCCTGGCAGAAGGCCAGACTGTGGGGAACAGGGATCAGATCCCATTGCACCTTTAAATGAATGTCTGTTAGCAGCTTATGTGGCATTTTCAACTCTTCCAAAAAATCATCTCTCGTACCTTGCTTCAGTATTTGTCTTTTCCATTCTAGTCTCAAAATATCACCATTACATGAAATGAACTGTTGCCTTTAATCAATCCTTGCAGTACTTGGGAACTTGAGATGAAATATTCAGGTGCTTAATGATCCCATGTGCCACTGGAAAAGTGTAAAGGAGCTAGGCAAGCAGCTAGACCAGATCAACTAAGAAAATCCAGCACCGCAAGAAGAACTGCATAGCTGTAGGTTAGAGTTTATGTTGATTCCTCTCCCAGAGACAGTTTAGAAGTCAAGGGAGCATTGGAGACTTGACTAGGACACAGTATATTATGACTATGTACACTTCCTTAGGGAAGGTTAGAGCTGCCCGCAAAGGCCAAATCAACTAGTGCTCAGTCTAGAACCAGCATGAATCAAATAGGAATAATACGCTCTCTTACACTACTGCACTAGACGGAAATTTAGCACAAAAGAGAATGTGGGTTTTTTCAGTACAAGATAATTCTTATGACACTGTTAACCTTTTTAAATAGGTTTTGAATTCTTGGCAAGTAACCACCATTAGCTTAAAGACAAGCATATGTCTTACAGGCCTCTGATATCCTCTCAGGTTTTCATTAGCAACATTTTTAGAATTGTAGCACTCTGTCTCATCTGGTCATAGCTGCTGATTACCATTTTGATCTGTTCACAACTCCAAAAGTTATTACACCCTTATAGAAGTCAGTAGTCAATTCAGAGGGGATATATAAATATTTACCTTATCTATTATGTGCATCACAGCAGTGAGTTGCTCTTCTGTTGTTTCTGTGGCTACTTTGATTTTTACATTCTGGAGGACCCTATCCAAAATGGTCTCATCAAGTGGTTGGTACAGCTGGTCCAACAGCCCCCATACTGACAGGGACTCTGAATCTGCAACAATTGTGATGTTGGCAATACCATATGTATCATCTACTCTGGCACCTCCTGTAGGATTAGAAAGTATGGCCTGGAAACATTTAGGAAATGGATTTAAGGATCCTGTTTCTGGAGTCAGTGTTATATCCAGCACAGCACTTCTCTGTCCAGGTTCAAATGTCAATATGCCTTCAGATCTAATAAAATCCTGTCCTGCAATGGCTGGAGATATGAAGGTGTGATATGAAGTTTCAGGTCTTTTCAGCTCCTTAAAAACCAAACAAAGAATTCCAGAGTAACTTTATGATAATGCAGACAGCTCAAAACTAAGGGACAGCTCTAAACAAAGGAACTTTAAATGAACAAAGCATTTTTTTTTCTAAACATAAAAGTAAACTTTTAAATTCAGTGATAACCTGGAGTATATGCCTTACATATGCACTTTATTGAAGGGTCATGGGGCAAGAGAATGCAACATGGACTATAATAAACTGGGAACTTCCTTATACAAGATGCTAAATTCTCTCTCTCTCTCTCCTGTAAAACTTAACTATTAAACAGAAAAGTGAAAAGTTGAAGGCTATGCATATTGGATCCAACCCTCCCTGATCTCTCTCAGAGGGATTCATGGATTTAGGTATTACAGGACCTTAAGCAATATGTCAAAGAAAGCAAGACTAATTCTACATCCTCCACACACCAGAAATTCCACGCAACTTCAAGAGCTCTTGACCATATTTAGTAGCTTAAGGAGGAGAGCCATCAACTGAAGACAGAGACAGTCATTGTAAATAAGTAAAAAACAAAAAAAAATTAACCTGCAGGTATGCAAAATAAGATGAATTCTAAAAAAATGTATGAGAAGCCACTAGAATTCAAACAAAGAATACGAATGTTAAGTGAAGAAATAGCTAGTTTGCAAGAAAATTTTACATACAGATATTTTGAGACCGTGATTACACAGGTTCCTTGCTGGGCCTGGGACTGACACTAAGCAATAAGCCCCACATGTATATTCCTCCTTCTTGAAAATACAAGCCCATCAACTGGGCAGCATACATGATGGGCCCTAGTACTACTCTCCAGCACTCTGTCTTTGACAAGCCTGAAGGCAACATGGAAAAATATGATCAGCACCCTTCTTAAAACACCTGCTCAACCAAATTGTCACATTCAGACATGGATGGCGTGAGAGTGAATGAGCAAGGCTTATATTTTGTTACCAGTATCAGATTCATCAAGAAGCTGTGTAGACCTGACCTGAAAGCCAGAAATAGCTGCTATGGCCATTAACATGCTTAAGCAAATGGGGTTGACAAGGCAAAACCTGGACTCACTCACCACCTCACCCAGCATATGTATTGCCTTGGATCTACCAGTCTTACACATGGTTCCTTGCTCCTTGTTAAAAAGTTCTTTATGGTGCACAAAAAGTGCATGTTGGAGGTTGGGGAGAGGGAAGAGGAAGCACCCCATATTGCCCAAGGTCCTCAGTCTTTTCATTACAGAATTTCCACAGGGATAGCATTGTTTATGGTTAGGAAGGCAGTAGTAGGCATAGAGCTGGTTACTCAATCTTCATTAAAACAATGAGGCATGAAAATGCTACTTAAGTTAGTTCATTCATTCTATATACCACCCTTCCCAGCAAAGGCTAGGATCGCTTTATAATAAGAGAATGGAATAACTCATAAAATTGTTTTAAAAAATAGTTCTATAAAACTTATAAAACAGGAGGAAAGCAAGGCTAGGGACAGCAATTACACATAAATGTGTATATGTGATCAAAAACCAGTTCAAATCTGTAACAAAACAGAAGTTCAGTGCACATAAACTGCTTTCAAAATGGCCGAACCTAGTTTAACATATGCCGGAATGGATGTAGCATCAGACTGAACTAATTTAGGTTAAATCAGTTTATTGAACTTCTGTCCCAGATCCCCTCCAGATTTAAGTTAAACTTACAGTTCCCCAGCATCCTAGGATGCTTTCCACCTCCCCCACATACCACCCCCCACCACTGCAGCGTGGATAGGTTAGCCTTGGCCCAAACAGGGACACACACTCTAGTGTTCTCTGGCTTCTGGCCTGGGCCACTGCAGGCATGTGGCAGCATTTCTGGTAACAAAAATGAATGTCTGTTCACCTGCTTTGTGGTTCAATCCATGCAATTCAATCTTCTCAGACTAAATTGAAAAGATTAAATTGATTCGGCCTTGGGCTTTTTGACACACTGTACCGAGCACAAGAAAACAAAACAACTTACAAAGGAACTAAAATATCAACATGAAAGAGACCCCCTAAACAGTATCTCAGACTAGCATCATTTGTTAACCATTTACCCAAACAAAGGATTTACAGCGCTCCTGAAAAATGTCCAAACTCAGCCCTCAAGTGCAAGGGAGTTCCAGAGCCTAGGACTGACTACTGAGAATAACCCATAGCATTTTCTCTACATAGACTTGGCATATTGATGGTACTTTCAGAAGGCTGCTCTCAGCTGACTTCAGAGATCACAGTGGGATTTAAGGGGGAGGTGGTCCTTCAGATGCATAGGTTCCAAACTCTAGGATCTTAAAGGTTGAAAGAGTACCCTGAATTGTGCCTGGAAAGCTACAACTTTTTTTTTTTCTCCCTGAAATTGGACTGATTTTATCATTTGCCACAGAAAAAAGAACAAGATAATTGCCGATTTTCTTTCCAAAAAAAAGAAAGAATGTGTTTTGAAATGTATTTTATGATATCTCCTCTTGACCAGAGCTTTGTAGGTTATTACAGCTAGGAGGAGAAATTGCTAACAAACGTGAGTATTTTTAATGCAATTTTATTTATTTAGAAGTATAAAATTCTGCCTCCTTGAACAGAGGAAGAATCAAACCACTGGAGGAATTTCCATCCCTAAATCCCTACGGTTTCTTCAGGCACAACCCTTAATCAAAAACCTAGTATGAACTTCTCAATAGGCCATGCAGCAGTGGTTGTACCAGTCTCCGTTTCATTATTCTGTTTCTCTCCCAAGCTGCTCTCCTTCACGTATATTTTAGTCCAATAAACAATACTCCACAAAACTACTGCATCCAGCAAGTCCAGAGCAACCTTTCTTTGATTTCTTTTTAGGGGGGAAAAAGTGTTTAATGATCAGATATCTTAAATAAAGGCTACTGGCTAGGCCTATGAGTTTCCATATGGCTAAATCAATCATATATCTCTTATTATTAAATGTTAACAGATCTATTGATGCTTACATAATTATACACACACACTTATATGAATATTATAATTATTTTTACAAAATTCAATGGCATGTAGCAATAAATGCTATTTTAGGACATGTAATGTTATATACTACTATTCATTTAGTAATGTTAAAATACAGAATTAAAACAAATTTTTAAATAAAATTCATATAAAGTGAAATTCAAGTAATTTCAACAAAAATGTTAAGCACATTTTTCAGAACTCCTGTTTTGAAGAAGACTGCCAAATATTTGTTTTCCATGGCAATTCAGCATAAAATGTATTTAAAATATTCCCATTAAACATAAATGCCAAGTTTCAACCAGCTCTAAATATGATTTTTTCTTTTTTAACTTGGATTTATTTTTGTAGCATCATATAGTGACGGTATTAGACTGGAGCCCTACTCCTGCCCTGTCAGATGTCACAATAATAAAAATAAATTATTTTCTAATGTGTTCAACCCAGCAGCGTCTGAGTTTCTCGCCGACAACTTTACACCAAGGAGCTTTGTACTGTACCTGAAAGGAGGTAATAATACTTAATATCACATTTTACAGATCACAAACTGACACAAGGAGGTTGCTCAGTGTTACACAAGAAGCCCATGCTCGAACCAGGAACTAAGCCATGATTGTCAGTTCAAGTCCAGTGATGTAACCATAAAACCAGTCTTTCAATACCTTTAGAAGGACAAACATTACACAATAGAAATGGAAGACAAACCACGTGGGATTTCTGTAGGTGCACTAAATATCTTCATTTCCTCTTAAGGTATTACAGTCTTCCTGGTGTATGGAAATACTGTTTCATTCTTCACTGCTTTCCTTTTTTGCCCCAAATACATACACATCCAGAGCCATGCATATACAGAAACTAAATGCTGAGTTACTATTCAAATTTACAATAAAAACAGCTTCAGCATTATATATCAATAACAACTTAAAGCTTCCTTCAGGCAAATCTTCTCTGTCTCTGCAGTAGAAAAGAAATCCTTTTTAATGTCAAATGGTAGATTCATTCGGAATGCTATTTGCACTGACTAAAGGAATATACTTAGTGGGCAGCAGTAACATTTTTAATTTTTCTCAGCAGATTATTGAAAATCCTTGTAATTGCTCATCAGTAAAGACTTGTCTTTCAACAAAATCACCATCTTTGCTCATTATGAGCAAACCTGATTTTTATCCTTTCCAGCTGGATTCCCAAAATCAATAGGGATGAGAGAAATAAGTGGGGACAAAAATTAACAACAGTGAGCAAAGGAAATTCAAAGAAACTGTGGAAAGGAGGCCAAACTCTTCATTGTCCCTGCACATAAACAGGTTTAAGTAATCAGGTTTAAACCTGTAACAGAACACAAGTTCAGTGCACATGGCTGAAACCGGTTTAAGATAAACCCAGTTGAATGTAGTATCATAGCTGGTAGGGTCAGCAGGGACCTGAGCAGATCATCAAGTCAGACCCCCTGCCATGGCAGGAAAGAGTACTGGCATCAAACGACCCCAGCAATGTGATTGTCTAGTCTTGTCTTAAAGACCCCCGAGGTAGGAGCCAGCACCACTTTGCTTGGAAGTCGGTTCCAGATCCTAGTCGCACTGACAGTGAAGTAGTGCCTCCTGATGCCTAATCTGAAATTTACCCTCTGCCAACTTGTGACCATTATTCCTGGTCACTGCTGGTAGTGCTTGGGGAAACAGGGACTCCCCCAGTGCCTGCTGGTCCCCTCTGACTAGTTTGTAACAGGCCACTAGATCCCCTCTCAGCCTTCTCTTCTGGAGGCTGACCAGGTTCAGGTCCCGTAGCCTTTCCTTGTAGGGCCTGCCCTGCTGCCCTCTGATCATGCAAGTGGCCCTCCTCTGGACCCTCTCCATGTTGTCCACATCCCTCTTGAAGTGCAGTGCCCAGAACTGGATACAGTACTCCAGCTGCGGCCTGACCAGTGCTGCATAGAGGGGGAGTATCGCCTCCTTGGACCTACTTGAAATGCATCTGTGGATGCATGACAAGGTGCGGTTGGCCTTCCTGACTGCATCCCCACACTGCCAGCCCATGTTCATCTTGGCTTCAATGATGACTCCAAGATCCTTTTCTGCCTCTGCGCTGACAAGAAGGGAGTTCCCCAGCCTGTAGGTATGCTGCTGGTTCTTCCTCCCCAGGTGCAGCACCTTGCACTTGTCAGCATTGAAACCCATCCTATTCTCATCCGCCCACCCTTGTAACCTGTCTAGGTCCAATTGTAGCCTATTCCTTCCTTCTAGCATGCCCACATCCCCCCACATCTTAGTGTCATCAGCAAATTTGAACAGGGTGCTTTTTACCCCCTCCTCCAAGTTACTGATGAAGATGTTGAACAGTGCGGGCCCGAGGACCGAGCCCTGCAGAAACCCACTGTCCACATCCTTCCAAGTCGAAAATTACCCATCTACCACCACTCTCTGGGTGCAATCCTCCAGCCAGTTAGTGACCCACTTGACTGTGCACATGTTGACACCACAGTCCCTCAGTTTCTTAATGAGAACAGGATGAGAGACAGTGTCGAAGGCCTTCCGAAAGTCCAGAAAGACTGTGTCCACTGCTACCCCTGTGTCTAAGGATTTGGTGACCTGGTCATAGAAGGCCATCAGGTTGGTCTGACAGGACCTGCCTCTAATGAACCCATGTTGGTTGCCCCTAAGCATAATATCCCCTGCTGGCCCCTCTTGGGCACATGCCAGAATAATTCTCTCAAAAAGCTTACCCAGGATCGAGGTAAAACTAACTGCCCTATAGTTTCCCAGGTCTTCCTTCTTACCCTTTTTGAAGATGGGAACCACGTTGGCCCTCTTCTAGTCCTCTGGCACCACACCAGAGAGCCATGAGTGCTTATAAAGCTGCACCAGGGGTCCCGCAATGACCTCAGCTAATTCCCTCAGCACTCTGGGGTGGAGATTGTCCGGACCAGCTGATTTAAATACATTCAGTTCCTCCAGAAGTTCCCTGACTAGATCCTCACTGACTCAGACTTAACAGATTTGAGTCAAACCAGTTTATGAAACTTTTGTCCAAGACCCCTTCCTGGCAGATATTAAAACACAGTCCCCCAGCATGCCAGCATGCTTTCCAGCCCTGGACTCAGCTATGCTGTCTGCTCCAGCAGAAAAGGGTTGTGGGGGGAGGAGGAGATGGGGAGGCAGGGGCTGCCCCCCAAGCAAACCCTTGCTGGGGTCTGGGGCCATGGAGGGAGGTTAAACTTCCCTTTCCACAAGTGTAGAGCTACCCTGCCCTGCTAAAAACTTAGTGCTGGCTGTGACTGTGGAATACAAATCCCAGAGGCACCAGGAGGCAAGAAGGGGAAGTGATGAGCAACCCTGCAGAGACCTGCTGCAAATCCCAGAGACCTCGGGGGCAGCATAAAGAGGAAGTGAACAAATAGCCTGTGCTAGCTACATGTCATACTCTAGTGCCCCCCAGCTTCTGACCTGAGCCAATGCATGTATGTAGCTGCATTTTCTGAATCAAAAGTGAGTGTCTGTCCAGTTGTTTCTCAGTTTAAACTCTGCAGTTTAAACTAACCTTCAGCAACTGAACTGATTTAACCTTGGGCTTTTTGACCATCTGTACTCAGCCTTATTGACCTAAACTTTATGATACTCTGTACATGTTGAAAATGCCTATAGCCATTCCTTCTACATTTACCAGATTCCTGACAGTGGGACTACTATATTTTTCCTAGCAAAAATCTGAAAACTTGCCACCATACAACCTGGCTAGAACATGGGAACCAGCTACTGGATAACAAATTCATGGAAATATGGAGATACATCACGACTAGTTAAACAATGCACATGCACTACTAAAGAATAGAACACACAACTTTGTATTAAGATGCAATTCAGGAAATGATAGGATAGAATGATAAGATGAGGGCTTCTCAGATAAGTAATTAGTTCATAAGATACATAGACTCAAGTATTTGCAATCTACTTGTAAGGGGTTGAGAGGTAACATTATCTTTGTGTGGAAGGTATCTGATAATACTATATTTCAGGGGTTCTGCTGGTCACATGCAGTTGCTAGGAAGAATTTTTCTGCATTAATACTTTATCAGCTCTGATTTTTTTCTTCTCCTCACCTTCCTCTAAATCACTGCAACTTGGCCACAGTTTAAGGGACTGAGGTACACTGCTGCTTCTGCCACTATTTTGAAACTGGCCAGGTACCTAGAATAAGTGTTTTGGCTCTTCTGCTCAACAGTCAAGGAGATTACCAGATGTGGGTTTGAAAAGAAGTTTTTCCTTGGATCAGACTGGCAAGGACTGGAAATAGCAAAGGAGTATTCTTGTATTGTGTCAGCCACAATCCTTTTCCTAAGATCCTACGAACATGTGTCAAGCAAGGCAATGGTGGTGCTTTTATCCCCCAGTCTGTTTTGGTTTTTTTTATCTATGGAGTGCTGATTTAGTTTTTATAATGTGGTTGTGGCGATAGTGAGTTGGATGAACTGTTGCCTGAAAATGCAGGGGATTGGATTTGGTAGCCTGAGGCCCCTTCCAGAACTCTATTTCTGAAATACAGAAATGAATGTTCATTTGCCAAAACATAATGCTTCAGTAGCAGAATTCCTCAATGATCACTGCATACCTGAAGCTCAAGTGCTAACCTAAATATCTTATACCCTTCTCTTTTCCAACTCTAAATAAAAAGGGTATTTTTAAGTCAATATTTCAAGGCTTTGACAGTCCCCAAGATACTGATGAAAGTATTTTTTTCCTAAATATTCTTTGGGCATAATTAGAGGTAGGAAATAAGGCAATGCAGTTGGTTAGGTATAAATGCTGATGTGATGGAACCCTGATTTTAAAGGGAGAAGGCTGAAGGGTTTCTTAAAGGGAGAGTTTCAGCAAAAACCTAATCTAGTAAATCAGCTAATGCTTCAGGATTACTCCTTGAGGTCACTGAAGACCCCTTGCACATAATCACTTTGATGATGTGATCAAAATGAAATCATTTTTGTAATGGAAAAGATGCTAGACTAGAATGGAAGTAATGACCGTTATAGTAAGTGAATAACTTGAACATCTCCTCAAAAAAGTAATCTAATGCTAAGTACACTAGCATATGCTTTAGAACAGTGGTTCTCAACCTTTTTTGTACCAGGACCCATTTGTAAACATTGATGGACAGTCCCAACCCAGTAAATAGTTTAAATAAAAAACAGTCCCCTGACCCTGCCTGCGCACCTCAATCCTGACCCCAGCTCCTGGGGGGGCGGGGTGTATGCGGCACGGGGGGCCTCAAGCTGCCTATGATTTCCCATGTTTTTCTACTTCAAAGGAGAATCCATTTTTAAAGTTTGTTAATCCATTTTTAAAGCTTGTTCACAACTCTTTCATATATTCTTGCAACCAACATTCGGGTCATGACCCACAGGTTGAAAAATCCTGCTTTAGAGAATAATGAAGATATAGCACGTAAAATAATTCATTAGTCTTACCTGTGTCCTGTAGCTCACTGAGATGGTGAGTGCTGTGCTAGAATCTCTGACCACCTGCAAACTGACTAAAGTGGTTTTTTTATGAGCTACAGCCAGACGAGACCCCACAGCAAAATATATCAGGCCACGAGGAGAATCACTTTCTGGGACAGTTATGTAAGCAAATCTGGCACTGTTGTTCAATGCTGCTCCTGAGCTTACTTCATACAGCTCAACAAAAAAATAAGTTTCAAATTCAGGTACCTGTAAATAAATAAATATTTCCATATCAGTGTTATGTCCAGCAATACTAAGAGAAGCATGTGCTAAAGAATATATTCCTTTTATTTTGTTTGTTTGGTTTTTGTTTTTGGGGGGGGAGGGGGTTAGAAAATTATTATTCTGTTTCCACAGTAAATTCCTTGTGTTAACAGTTATCAGAGTGATTCGTCATTCACATCAAAAGAGGATGAAGTACTATCCTAAAAGGAATAATGGTGAAAGGAAGATAAATATTTCATAAATTGTAAAGAAACCTTATCATCCTCTTATACCTTAAACGTATAACAATCAGTGCATGCCAAGCCATAAAAGTGAGCCTTTGGGGCCAAATTTTCAAATTAATTCCATGTACAAAGTATAGATCTTGTGTAGATTTTGTCCTCCAATTCCCTTTTTACACTAGCAAAAACGTGTATAAAAGTATAAGCTACTTCCTACTGCCCCTGGAAAATGTGCATGCATTAAGATCCTTAACAAGGGTCAAAAACTCCTTTTTAGGATCAGGAAAAATACAAGCACTGAAGATTATAGAGCTTATTTTATCTCAGTAGATTTATTTTTTAAATCTAGTTTTGGGAATTTTGGGGGGTTTATTTCACCAGGAAAACAGGATCTAATAGTTAGCCATCTCAGGCAGTTAAGCTGACGTTGAACTGTAAATAACTAGGCCCTGCCACGCACAAATTCATAGAATCAGAGACAAGTACACTTAGAAGGGATCACCAGTGGTCATCTAGTCCAACCTCTTGCCTGAGGCAGGACCATCTCTGTCTAAACCAGCGACAGGCAAAGACCGGCCCGTGGGCAGGATACGGTCGGCAGTGGACTCCATTCCCCAACCGCCCCTGCGAATGGCTGGGGCCAGTTTCTCAGCCACATCTGTGCGGGAAAGCCATGCAGGCAGGGGGCTGCTGGGAAACACAGTCCGGCTGCTGGCCGGATTGGCCGTTTTGCCCACCCGAATCTAAACCATCCCAATTAAATCCTTCTTCTAATCTATTACTAAAATGACAAAGGCAACCCAGCCACACAGCCATAATGCACAAGCACCCTAACCTGCCACTGGTAGAGCAGGGGGACAATGGTAGCCAGTGTCCCTCTGCTGTTAGCACTATTACACTTACACTATACACTTGAGAAATCTGAGGAGGAGGGCATCCCTCCCTCCCTCCCCCACCACCACCCCATTACAGAGGAAGTCAAAAACCCACACAGCCTATACCAATCTGGCCATAAGGTAAAATTCCTTCCTGACCACAAATAGGGCAATCAGTCTGACCCTCAAGCCAAAAACCCCAAGGGCTTAATCCAGCAAGAGCACTGGCACATCCCAGTGAAAATCTCCAGCCTTAGCTGCAGTCAACACCCAATGCTTTTGAGCAAGACAACCACCCCTCCCTCCCTCCCCCTGACATTTGTAGCAACAAGGGGAGGGGGGATTTCTTTTCAGCCCCATGTAGCAACCAGCAAAGCCCAGAAGCATGGGAAATACCCATAGTATAACACAAGGATAGCTACTCTTAGATGGTGTCTGGCTAAAGCTTATCCAAACTCTTCTTCAACGCCTCCAGTGATAGAAACTCCACAACTCCCATAGACAGTCTATTCTACTGCCTCATTGATCTAACCACAAAGAACTGTTTGCTAATATCCACTATAAGCCTATTGGCTGCAACTTCAAGCCATTAGTCTACGTCCTGTTCTCTGCAGCTAGAGAGAAAAGATATTCTCCCTCATTTTTATGACAGCCCTTCAGATATTTAAAACATCTATTCTTAAGCAGCTTTTCCATGTGTTGAACATGCTTATTGCCTTCGACCTCTCCCACTATGGCTTGCCTTTCAAGCTCTTTATCATTTTGGTCATCCACCTCTGGACCCTCTCTGACATCTCTATGGTTTTTTTTTTTAATATGTGGAGCCCCAAACTGTACAAAGTACATTAAATGAGGCCTAACCAGTATAGAGATACCATCATTGTGCGTCTTGCACCTAATGCTTCTATTGTTACAGCCTCAAACCCCATTTGCCTTTCATGTGACTGCATTACACTGCAGACTCATATTAAGTTTGTGATCCACCAAGACTCCAAGATCCTTTTCTGTAATGCTGCCAACCAGCCAGCTGTCACCAATTTTCTATCTGTATTTTTAGTTCTTTTTTCTAAGATGTACCACCTTGCATTCGTCAGCATTGAACTTAATTTTGTTTGCTCCAGCCCAGCTTTCCAATCTGTCAAGATCTTTCTGAATTCCTCTCCTGTCTTCCAGTGTGTTTACAATCCTCCCCAATTTCATGTTGCCAGAAAGTTTGCTTAAGAAGTTGTTTATTAAATGATTAATAAACATATTGAACAGCACAGGGTGCAGGACATTAATCCCTGTTAGTTCTTGAAAGTAACAATCTAAAAAAAAAAATCAACATTCTTTCTTGAACCTAACCATGCATTGAGTTAGCACAATTAATGTGCACCAGTTTCTGTAGCCCCCAATACTCAAGGGAGCAATACGTCAGAGTCACATTTGGCCACTTGGACTTTCCAGGTCTGAATGATGAGGTACTTCAGTACAGCTAAGATGACTAGCGCTGGAAGGGTGTAGGGAGGGAGGGGCAACTTTCAGAACAAGCCTAGAGTGAGGCTCCAGATAATACCTCTGTATCTGCAGAGATATCTTAAATCACTCTGCCACTGCACCAGTATTATATTCGTATTAATCTCTAATGAAGTTAACATGTAGAAGCTAAACATAAAACCATAAGGAATGGTTTTTCTTATTATACTTCTTTTTATCAGCATTTTAAAGGGAGGATGTTATGAATAGTTTTCTAAACTATACTTTCTTGTTGATTAATATATAAGGATTACTGCTATGCTTCAACACTTGAACTAATGTTTTAGACCAACCAAGTTTAAAGATTCCAATGTAATGCAGTAGCCTTTGTTACCAAGGTTAAAATTTGTATTAGACTCTATTTCAAGAAAGAACACACATACGTGCTTTACTTTAACATACATGGTAGAAACATGCCTATATGTTCTACATAACTAGATGGAATTACTCAGGTGACATACTACTGTAAGGAAAGGGTCATTGACTAAACCTCCCATGGTCCCTCCATTGTTATTTTCTATGAGTCTGCAAAACCATATGCAAAGTGTTTTGGTGCATCCCAGTTGCAATCAGGGTTGCCAACCCAAGACAATTTTTTTTTAAAGAAATTTTGACAATCTGCAAACATTTTACTGACAACCAAACTTTTTTTTCATGGGCATGCTTTTACATAATACAGATGTAACCCTTCTACCAGACCATGGATAAGAGCTGGGTTCAAACCATAATAAAAAGACTAGTTGGCAGTAAAAAAAGTGTGGATTAGCAGTAAAAAAATATTTAAAAAATAATTCTTGGATTGGCAACCCAACTTACCTACAGCAATGGTTTTACACTGTACTGCCCCCCACCCCAGAAGTCCCTTAATTACCCCCACATGCTGGTACTCCTGACTGCACCCTGCACAATGCAGCTCCACCAGCATACCCCCACCAGCCCCACTCCTCCAGTCCCAGCACACACAGCCAAAGAAGGACCAGTGCCTGCCACCTAGCAGCATTACAGGCAAATGGAAGGCAGCACCAGCATATGCCTGGGGGTTAGGGAAGGAGCCACAAAGCCCTGAGAAGAGCTACCTTCTGGAGGCTGTGCTCTGGCTCAGACACCAGGTGGTGCTGCTGTGCCCTGTCTGTGCTACAACACTGCAGAGAGCTGCACAGCTTCTTTTCTGAGCATGGAGCTTTAATCAACCCTGCTTTTGTGGAGCTACTTTTGCTTCATGTTCTTATGGACTACAAAGGTTTTTATGGCATTTATAGACAGACACTTTCAGCCTGGAGAGTCTATACATTTTCAGTTGGTAACCCTGGCTACAATGTGGAATAGCTCATCTTAATGAATACAGATTTCACTGAAATGATGGCAACCTGCTGTATTTTTTTTCATACAACACACCCCAAAATATAATGTGCACCTTGTTTTGTAAAGGCAGTCACCTAGTATCTCACTGTCCTCTGCTCTTCCTTCACCTCTCCAATGTAGAGGGAAGGGAGAGAGCACCTGGCTCCCTGATAACCTTCCCAGCAGTGAGCTTTCAGGGAGTCCTGTGGGGACCCTGCCTGGGTGCCAATCCTCTCTAGTCACTGAAGAGATGCAGGTTACCAAGACATCTGCCCAGATCAGAAACTCCCACTGTAGGATGAGTCCAGATGCACTGCCTCAGCTTCCCACCCCATGCAACTCTTTTCTGTGAAATTCTTAGCACTAGAAAAGTAGTGACCTAATCACAACTATGATTAAAACTCTCAATTAAGTAAATAGGAGTTTGCAAAAAGTCTCAGTATTAAATTTCATACCAGGAACCATTTTTAACTCTGTAAATCATCATGCAAAACCAAATCACTTTATAACGACTACTCACATTATCGGGCTTTATTTTAATGGAGATACTGCATGTAGTTTGACCTGTAATGCAAGTGGTTGTCCCTACCACAGCTACCAGTTCATTTGCCAGGTTTACTTCATCCTTCATAAGGACAACAGTTGTTTTATTAAAGGTCACACGCCAGAAAATCTTCACATCTTCGAAGGCCCTATGAACAAAGCAAACTAGTATAAATGTGCTGAAGGTGACACCTACTGTTTCGGCAAAACTCAATTACCCAGAAACATTTCTTTTTTGCGCTAAAAACCATAACCTAAACTGGGAAACAAAATGGAAAATAAAATGCTTACAACAAGTGAAAAATATTTCTTCTTCTGAAGATTACTGCCTCTAAAACTGACTACATTAATAAGAGTCAGAGAAGGCAGGACCAAATCACTCAGTCGCTGGGAACCTGCTGGATTTAGCAAATTATACAAACCCAGGCTTAACTAAAGCATATGGGATTTCTCATTGTTCAAAAGTTAGTACTTAAGCATTTGGGAGCAAAAACTGGCTTTCCTAAAAGTTGAAAAATCACCTAGTCTCTTTTTGGGTGCTTTTGTCAGTGTGTACACACACATCTGTATAATATAAAACTTGCATTCACAAAATGTATGGAAATCCATAAATATATACTGACACATTCATCTCATTAAATATACTTCTTAATGCTTACACCTACTGTATAAAGGAAATTAGACATTTTAGATATACTTTGAGAAAGGTAAGCAATTAACTGTAAGTGTTCATAAATACAAAGGAAATTAATTTTCATCTCATCTAAGTTAGGGAAAGATTGAATTCTCCATTTTCTGTTTAGTACTGGTACACTGCCTGACTTAACCACACTTTACATTTATGAAGCAAGATTTATTATAAAATTCCATGATAACCTCTTCTGCTAACAGCAGCATCCTTGATTTCAACACAGCACATTACAGCATGTGGGGACAGCACTTGTATCAGCCGTTGCCTGCACCTGTTTGGTTGCCTTGTGACAATGAGCTGCACCTCTCTGCTTTCAGAATCTTCATCAAGCACAAGGCCACTTTGTACCTCCGGGCTGAATCCCAAAATGCCATTTTGAAGATCATTTCCTGTGCGAGAAACCATTAATCAAAAAGGTTAAGAAAAAAATGAAGTGGAGAATGAGCTGTAATTTTTTAATGCAGAAAATACTGCTTCAAAATGAAAACCACATGAAGGAGACAGGATATTAACCAACCAAACAGCCAAATTTTCAAAGGCTGTGAAGGCTGCACCCACAGAAGTTTTCTTCAAAGCCTTAACAAAATAAAAATTCTGGAAGCTAATATGTAATTAAATATAAATGTATATATGTCTTAAATATACATTTTGAAGATTTCCTTTTAATGGTAAAGAAATCTTTTCAACAGGGGTTTCTGGTCAGGTGTCTGGTATACAAACAGCAATTTTTATATGTAGCTCTAGGATGTGAATAAACACTCCAAGAACCCAGTGTAGGTTTAGATGGCTTGCTTTAAACCATGTAAACCTAAATCAGAAGCAGCACATGCAGGTAGGTGGTCACCAGTGGTGGAAGCAGCAAAGGCAGCCTGAGTTAAGTAACTCAGGAATAGGGAAAGACTGGATGGCCAGAAGGAGCAGGGTAGTGCATCAAGGGGTCAGTGGTTGGTACGTCCAAGCAGGAGGCTGCCCCATCTAGGCAGGCAGTTGGGGGGCTGAAAACAGCATGGCCAGGGTGGGAGTGCATAGGAACAGCACAGTCCCAGAGCTGGAGCAAATGGCTGTCCTTTCTCAGCCTCAGAGCTGTGCTGTGAACATACACAGGCATTGACTAGATCAGGTTAACCCATTTTAGATCAAGTGAACCAAGTCAGCCTAAAGTTAATTCACCTCCTGAGATGAGCTAAATTTAGATCAGGTGCACCACTTCTAAAGTCATTTTAGCCCTCTAAACATCTGCACACCTGGCCAGTTAGATCAATCTAATTTAGTATGTACATAGTTACACACACATTTTAACAGTCTGTTCTTGGATGGGTAATTCTGGTAGTCACATATACTTCCCTAAAGAGAATTTGGCTCTAGTACCTGATGCCCATTTAGCATTATTAAAAGTAACTATCTGGATTAAATTTCCAGAATGGGGCCAACCATTAGGAGTTTAAAAAATATTTTTAAAATGCCGATAAAAACTTGTCCTAAAAATGCATATACAGAAACTATATGGAAAAAGGTTGTGACAGTTAGTTAGAAAAAGGAAATCAGTGCTCTGGTTTCAACTTATTATATTAGGATGAAGTCAGTGAAAGGAAAAAATACCTAGGCTGCAGGCAGGCTTTTTCTGGCACAAAATGCAAATGTACAGCCATTCAAGCAGCTTGCAGTAGAAAACAGCTAGCGCTTCCACCCTGAATCACTACCCTACAGCTAGTGCTTCCATGCCTTTTTGGGTTGCTGCATTTACAACCCAATCCATCTAAGGCAGGGGCAGGTAATTATTTCAGGCAGAGGGCCACTTACTGAGTTTTGGAAAGCCATCGAGGGCTGCATGACAGGCAGCCAAGGGCACATAAATATTAATTTTCTAAACTTTTAGGGGCCCTGCAGGCTGGATAAAATGGTCTAGCGGGCCACATCCAGCCCACCTGTCACATTTTGCCCACCCCTGGTTTAAATAGGGGCTTGGCTGCTTGTCATCTGCTGAACAGGAGCAGGAAGTACTAGTGCTGTCCAAATGGCAGTATGACGTCCCATTACCAGCTGAACAGTACTGGGGAGAGCTGGTGTTGTTCAAAGAGCAGCTCAGCTTCTAACGTCTGTTTCAAAGTCCCAGGACTCTGCAAGACTGGTCAAGGGGCCTGGAGAATATCCAGGGGGTGAGGGGGGAAGAGAAAGTGAAAAGAGAAGTTCTCCTCCCCCTGCCATCCGTGCATGGTAGGGCAGGGGGGACTATCCTTGGCAGCTGCTGCTTTTGAGTAGCTGGCAACTGCTCATTGACAGTCTGCCCCTTTCCCTGGCCAGGGACAGGGCAGGCTGTCAATCATCAGGCTCCCCTAACTATGGGGGGACTCAAGGAGCAGCCCTTCAGTTGCATTTGGATGGAGAGTTCACCTTTGAGGCATCTGTGTATCTCTCCAGCTGAGGAGTTAGAATACCTGAATGCCCTTATTTTTCTAGCACTCACAATTTCCAGGAAATTCTTACCATGGGAACAAATGCCTTCCCATGCCCATGCCATTAGCCAGCTGTCTAATTTAATCCACAATAATCATCACAGCCTGTATGTCCAAAGACAGAGGAGGAACCAAAGCAGGGAGACCTAGAACTGTGATGTGCAGAAGTGGGGAATACAGGTAGGACAGATTCTACTTTTGTTTATACCTTGCAGAAGCCACTAGGGAAGAGATTGGGCCAATAGAAAAAGGCAAAGTCCCCTTCTCAATTCTGCAGGCATGGTATACGCAATTTAAACCAGAACCTGCTGATGGGTCAAATTAAACACACACACAAGGAAAGGGTACAGGCAACACATGATGGAGTTTGACTTCTGGAAGATAGCACATTACCATGAGGAATGAGATGAAGTGGGGCTAGCAGTGCTCAGGCATAAGGATTTGCTCCACCTGTCTGCAAATGCTGAAATTTGGGAGCCAGCCACCCAAAGAAATTCCAACATTAACATTTAAATTTCTGGAGGAACTTCAAGTTGGCCAAATGATTCTATGTTAAATTACTTTTTATTTATTGAACCTCTGGAAACAATACTACCTTTGATAATTATTGTTGCAAATGCAGAAAACCCATATTCATCCTTTCCTTCTACAATCTGAGCTCCACCTTGAGGGTTAGAAAGGAAAACATAGAAGAATTCCTGCCCTTCAGGCTCATCATCATCAAGAATTCTGATGGACACTTTGCTTTCTCCTTCTCCATCTAGCAACGTCAAATCCACAGTCTGCTCTTCAAAGTCTATTCCTTCAGTTGCCCATGTAAGATTTGACTTTCCAAAGACATGATCATAAGGAAATGTATCTATCCCACTATGTGCAGTTTTTTCTCCAAAGGTTTTAACAGTTACTTTGATATCCCCAGCAAGCCCCTGGGTCCTTCTGATGTGAAGTATCACTGTATTAGGTGTACTGTTGTTTGTGTCTTCTTCAGTATAAATAACCCCTGGCCCCAAACTGAGGATTCCTTGAACAATATCATTAGCCAATATAGTAATTGTTGCAACACTAAAATCTGGATTTAAACGGGGCTTCCAATTATGATGAAATTGCTGAATGTCCAAAGCTTCCACTGAAGTCAAATTTACAAAAAAGTCCTCATCATTCTCTGAAATTGTATCATCAATGACCATTATTTCAAATACAGCCTCTGCCTGAAAACGTCCAAATACAACTTCTCCACTTGGAACAGGTACAAAGTCTTCAAGAGGTTTGGCACTTCCTGCAGTAGTTTGGTAAGTCACTTTTGTTAGGTTGCTTTGAAAACCAAACAGTCTTTGAATATGTAATTTGATCGCCTGTGTATCTTCTTCAACAGAAAGATATCTTGAGTTAGAGGAAAACTGGAAGACACCCATTGGCTCAATTTCAGCTACAGTGAATCCCCATCTAAAGACAAAAACAACAACATTGAATAGAGGAACCTAGTCTCCATCACACAAATGATCGTCTGATCTTGCACTGTACTGAATCCTGGGAAATCATTTATGGCTATAAAAGTTGGATGAAAAATGCTATCATACTGAGAATATCCAAGGTACTTGGAGAAGTAAGAATCTGAGAGGACATGATAATGACAGTATGATGGTGGAAGAAAAAGAAGTTTTCTGTAGAGTGCCCTGGCACTAGTCATTTAGTCTAGATTACAAGCTGAGGCAAAAAAGAAACAAATGTTGAGACAGGAGATGGGGCAAAAGATAGAGGTATTTTTTGTGCAAAACATCATGCTTTCTTGGTGAGACTCCTGCAGGGTAAGGCACATATGCACACAAAGACAGCCTTAGACTAGCTTAATTAGCAAATGTAAAGAAAAATGAGAGTTCTGTGAATTTTATGTAAGTATATCAATAGAGGAAAACCCAGCGAGGAGCTCAGATATTTACTGCAAAACCTTTCAAATATTACTAGTTAAAATAGTTATTTTAATTAGTACTGACTTCTGTCTGGGTCAGACTTAAAACTTGTCAACTATGCCTTTGTTGCACCTTATTAAGCAGCACTTACAGACACTCTTCAGGCCTGGATGCCAAGTCAACAGAGATCTAGACAGCAGCTACCAATCCTGTGAGCTGTGGCCATGTGTAGACTAAACAAGGGGCATGTGTTTGCACCACTTTAACAGTGTTGGTGTTTGCATGCCTCAGTGGCATATTACATATTAATTCCAGCTGCTGTAGGAAACTGAGCGGCATAATGTGCCTTAAATGACGAGGGGTGCAGCAAACTAAAACTCCTCAGAGTTTGCTGACCCCACAGCCATAGAGCAAAGTGAAGCACTGGGCTCCATGCAGCTCCACAGCTCTGCAGGAAGCACTGAAGGCAGCCTGGCAGCAGCCTGGGAAGGCAGGCTCCACCCAAGAAAAGCCGTGAGCCTGATCTCCACCCCCGCCACTCCCCTGGAGCCTGCCTGCCTGTGCTACGTGGAGGTTTGGTGCTTCTCAGCTTTAGTGCCCCTGCGGACAGCCTGAGCCGGGTGCCTGTGGGCAGGTGACGCCTAGGGGGGCCACCACTGCCATGGAAGGTAACACCAGTCCCCCTCCCCCACAAGCCTAGGGACTGCTCTGCCCGCCAGCAGCTCACCCTCCCCTCCCCATCGCCGGAGAGGCAGGTAAATTGGGTGTGTGCACAACACGGGGGTTTAATCAGCCCTAAATTGAAGCAGTGTTTTTAAAAACCCACCGCTTCAATTTAGGGTCCCTGTTTCATCTACACGCACCTTGTGTTTCTTGATTATATAAGACTGAATTTTCTAGCATTTTGGAGGACTTTAAGGAGTTTGGGAAAGCCTTCCCCCCAAGTTAAAATTTGTTTTGCACAGAGAATTGTTTGACTTCCAGAGCACCTGGTTGGGGTTGGGGTTCATTCAACAGAAGTGAACATTTGCTTCGTCAAAATACTAGGCAGTGTTCATTGTGAAGTAGGGTAGTTTCTAGTGTACTAATTCTCCAAGTAATCCTAAGCACAAGACTAAGGTGGTTCTTCCTCCACATGGTGAAAGGACACACATTAACAATGCAACCTGAAAGAAAATAGCCATGCTATCTAAACTTTACCAGACCTGCCATGGATTGAAGGGATCTATCTGTACTAGTGTCAGGTTTGATGCTCATGTTCCAGACCTGCATGGTATGGAGAAGAAAATCAAAGAAAACAGAAGGACAGCTCTGTAGTGAGAGCTGATGTTGTCTAGGGAATCAAACCTATTTGATATATTTTTCTCTATAGTGGCCTTCTCTATTATAGTTTCTCAGGAAATCTTGGACCCTTTATTCTCTTAACTACTACCACACACACTAGTTCTAAAGACACTGCCCTAGTATACCCCATGCCCTACTGGTGTGGAATAGAATTAGCATTGCAAAGCTCCCCTAACTTGATCAGACAAGCCCTGCTAATCGTTTCCTTTGGTATAGAATGATAAGATATGGTGCAAGGCAGCATTATGCTGAGATAGGCTAAGAATATCTCAGGCATGCTAGGTCCCAAACCTGATGTAGAGTAACCACATCAGAGTAGTACCAGCCTATCAGAAACACTCATGCTCTTAAGCAGTAATACATTATTGTACGTCTGGTTTAGAAGCTAAAACAGGCAAGGCAGGTACAGCTTTTCTAGTGGCTTGCTGTGATTGTATAGTGGTTAGTACTCTGTGTTGTGGCTGCAGCAACCTTGGTTTGAATCCAAGTCATGGCAAGAAAAGAGTTTTGTTTTTTTTTCACCCGGGCACCACCTGGTATAACAAGAAATAACGGCCACAAATTGATTGAAAGGGGGTCAGGCTTGATATCAGGAGGCATTACTTTAGAGTTAGGGCTGCCAGGCTCTGGAATGGGCTCCCAAGGGACGTGGTGCTCTCCCGTACCTTGGGGGTCTTCAAGAGGAGGTTGGATAAATATCTAGCTAGGGTATTATGATCCCAGCACTTGTTCCTGCCCAGGGCAGGGGGCCAGACTTGATGATCTGTTCAGGTCCCTTTCAACCCTAGAAACTATGTAGCATATCTCATCATGGTGCTGCTTTGACCTATACAGACCATGTCCAAAACAATCAAAATTCACCAAATTCAGTTCTCCAAAACAGTAACCACATCTGTATATAACTGATTTTTTCTTTGTCTTCACTTGACAGGACTTATTACAAACAAAATGTTTGTAAGCAAATCCTAATTTTTACTGCCTCTGAGGTTCATGCAACCAACAAAGACACTGAGCGATACCCTCACCTCAGGCGAGCCCCACCAGACACGTTGCTGTGCACTGCTAAGAGATGAATAGCGAATGCCTCATGTGTAGTTAGACTTGGAATAATATGAAATAAAATTACTTTGCTTTGTTCGCCATAGGAAAATGTAACATCTCCTGGAGGGGAAATAAGAGAGAAGCAGGAATTCACAAACTGTTAAATAGGAATCATCTTTTTACTTTGTAACAAAAAATATGGACATTTAACTGAATCACACTATCTAGAAAAGTAGAAATCTGCATGAGAAATGTATAAAGCAGTAATGTAAAAAGCCGAGCATTGTGCATAACGTATACGTTGTCTATGACATTCAAGGTTTGCTTTTTAATAAATGGAGACTTATTATTCTCAGATTAAAATACACAATACATTTCCATTCCAACAAGTGTTGCATTCAAACAGAGTGCAAGCACTTCAACAAACAAACCAAAGCACCAACTGAAATGGAGTTAGTCAGCCATGGAAATTCTATAGCTTTGCCTGTACTCAGACAAGTACTTACCAAATGCAGGTGTAATATTGCCTGGATGAACAAATTCTGGGATTAACCCATGTGGGTATCCAGAAGTCCAGCTAACTGTTACAGCACCATACATTCCTTTTCTGGTTACCACAGCTTGACCTGTCCCTGCTATAATGTTTGTAAGTCGTAAAATAACAGAATCAAAGCCAACCTAGAGAAACATAACACATTTTTGTTACCTAAAATAGAGCAGACAGTACATGTGTGCATATATTCTGTTTTAACTTGTTAATTATAGTAGGCAAGCCTAACCTATTATAGTACTATAATATAGTATACACTTTTCATGCACATTTATCAAATCTAAATATTGGATTCCTGAGACTCAACTCTGGTTCCATGTCTGCAAAATGTCATCCTGAGCAAAAAATGCCTGAATCTCTAACCCTTCCTTGACTGTCCTAGAAGGCAGTGAGCTTTTGGGGTTTATGAGTGTGTGTATATCACACACAAACACACACCCTAAAACTAATGAGCAACTAGGCATCTGGTGAAAAGAAAGTCACCGTCAAATAACATCGCTCAGAAGATAACTTGCTACTGTAACTTCCTTCTTCAACTGTAATTATGGCTAAAAAGGTTTAGCCTTGCAATCTAAAGGTGATAATATAAATGGCATCCATATGACAAACAAGGCTCATAGACAGACCACATCAATTAAGTTAAATTGCAAACTGAAAGAAAAAAGGAGAAAATGGCCTTCAAGATAAATTATTTCAAAGCATTTAATATAAATGTCAATGAAATTTAAGAAGTACACAATAGCATGTTAGTGTTCTTATGTTCAATATATTGAAAAGGAATTGTAGCATAAATACTATGTTATTATGGAGTAATTCTACCCTTTTTTACTCTTGTGTAGCCACACTGAAGGAAATAAAAGCTGAATTTGACTCTCCATACAACAAAAACTTAATCATATTGAACTTTATATGGCAACCAGTGTCAAAGAATGGCAAGAAATCGTATACATTTCTTTGAGTCTTCAAGATTTAATGGCATATAGAATCAACACTTTCCCTTAAAAGTCTTAGCACTTTTGTTACCTGCAGACACTGGAGTATATTAACTATAAGAACCTTTATTATAGTTCACTGGCAATTTCCTGAAGTCATTATGACTAGACAGATACTTGTAGAAAAGTCTACTAAACGTTGATATACTTAGAAATAGTATGTTGTGATTTAGAGAAGTGGCAAAATTTTATACATAAACATATGATAAACAACTGAGGGAGGACAGACAGCCATTAATTTGATGTTGACCATAAAAATTAAATCAAACAAATATTAGTATAATCTAAATATAGTACGTAAGTCTAGACCAGTAATTCTCAACCGAGGTTCAGGTTCCCCTCGATTTATGTAGTACGTGTATTCCCGGAGAATGGCGCATAAATTGAATTCGCATAAAGCAAACCCACTTTATAATGTAACCAATAAGGATATTTGCTTATGGTGGTGAGGGAGGGAGTAAGGCTGGGACTAGGGAAGAGAGGGGTGCAGCGCAGCCCGTTGGCAGCTTCCAGGGCTGCAGCAGGCAGCAAAACGACAGAAACCGTGAGCAGATGCAGGCATGGGGCATGGGACTGGGGGCCGTGCAGGTCTTGCTGTTACATGCCGCCCCCAGGAGAGCTGTGGGCTGGGGGGCTGTGCCAGGCTCTTCCCCGGGTGGGGGGGGCAGTGCTGGATCTGCACGTGGGACAACAGCAAGCTGCCACTGCAGGCTGGGCTCTCCTCGGTGCTCAGCAGGCAGGTTGGGGGGGGCTACAACAAATTCTGGGGTGGCAGCAGCCCCCCCCCTCCCCGTTCTACCACTTCATTCCTGCAAACAAGGCTGGGGCCAGCAGTGGCACCAGGCTCTTCCCGGCACTCCAGGCAGGCAGTGGTGGCAGCAGTACGAGGATGAGGTCCCCTGCTGTCCTGCACCCCGTACCCACTCACAGTTCCCATGCCTTGCCGCAGCCCAGGGGCCTCTGCTTCTCCCCACTGATCCCACTGACTGCTGCAGTGGCCGCAGGAACAGCTGACATCAGCTGCCTGTAGCTGTTGGGCTGCACTGTGCCCTAAATCCCCCGGGGCTCCGCTTCTTCCCGCTCATCCCAGCTGCTGCGGCAGATCTGGGAGCAACTGACTCCACCTGCCTGCACCATGCCATGGCACAGCCCAGGGGCTGGGGTGAATGGGGAGAAGCAGGGCCCCAATCACATAAGAGTGAATTTCTCACATATAAGGAATCTGGGGTTGAAAAAGGGTGATCACATAAGAGCAAAATTGCATATATGGAACCTGCATAAATAGAGGAAAATCTATACCATGAGATCCTTTTAAGGGTATCTTACAATATCAGCACTGTTCACAAGATAATTCACAAGATAAACCCAGAAATTTCAAATAGAAATGCCTACTGTCAAAAAAAATGCTGACCTGTTTTGGTCTTTCTGAGTACTTTGCAACAGTGAATTGCTCTATTATTTTTCTGTAGTAAAAAAATAAAAGTAAAAAAAGAAGAGCTGGCCTTTTCCAAGGGGTGCCTTAAGTCTAAAGAAGTTGAGAAGCCCTGATTTAGACTGTAGCACAAAGGGGTTTGAGCCACCCTCTCCTGGAAATCTTACTGTACTGCAACTGACCTGAGGATTGGCAGCTTCCTCAGGGATAGACAGAGTAACTGATCTTGCTTCTGCTAGTATCTTAGGCACATACTTGGCACTTCCATCAGCCAGGCTTGCATTGGTTAGTTCCAGAGTAAAATTTGAGCCCAGTAAAAGAAACACCTTTAAAGAGAGAATTTGAACAACAACAGTAAAAGCAGTTAGCAATTTCAAACTATTAAAAAGAGTAAGTACACGCATTGAATCAAAGAGTTAAGTAGCAGTAACTGTCTACAGCTCTTGTAACATCACCATTCAGAGAGTAGAGCTATGGTGACAAGCAGTTTTACGAAGATCGTTCTCGAAACTCTTCTAAATGAAATGTTGATATTGTGAATGAAGAAGAAAGCCTTATGTCCTAGAAGCCTACTGACATGCAGGTGCATTGTCCCACTTCAAGTCTCTTAATAAAATGTGCTGATGCTTTTTCTCAGGGCATGGCTGTGTGCATCCGTAGGCTTATTGCAGGTCATTCCAGGGACAAACTGGCCAGGCTGCGTGCTCTCATACACCACTTCCTGGCACAGGGGCAGCAATGCACATTGTAAGAGCAACATGTATAAGTGACTGACCCACCCGTTTTAAACTAGGTGAAAACCTGGGACAATGAGGCACACTCCAAAAGCAACATCTTTTTACAGCATTAAGGACAAGAAGTGTCCATTCTAATATATCTACATAATGCCTAATACAATACCACCCAACGCTGATGTTGCCCTCAGGCTTTACTACAGTATAAATCCCAGAGTATATTAATATTAAGGAAGTGAGTGTAGAATATTAAAAAGGCTAATATGTTTGCTATCCCACAACAGCTCTGAGGGCTACTGCAGCTGCAAAGGACGATTCGATCTCCTTGAACTGAGCAGGATTTTTCCTTCAACAGTTCCCACCCCAAAGCAGAAAGAGGATTTGGATCTACATGCCAGGATCTAAAACTGAAAATGTGAATGATATACGTGGATGGAGGAGCAGACTATGTACAAATATTCACAACCATAGATTCATACTCCAAACTTTGAAAAGCCACATTTTCTTTACGCACAAGTCTGCCCATACACAGCACAAAATCAAAGCACCCCCTCCCACTACCACCACACCAGACTATTCAACAGAGCTTAACTGGGCAATAAAATGTCAAGGAGATAAAGGATCCTACAAACCTGACTGCTTATTGGCACTCTCTTCATTCCAAAACTTGCACTGTCTTGAACCAATAGATGTCCCAGTGCATGCTCCGGAGCAGTTAATAGTTCTTGATGAGGAGATGAGATTCGGTACTCCACAATCACATCTGCAAATGACCCGGCATGCCTACTTACATTAATCTGAATGTGTCGACTGAAATCCCTCTCTACCAATACTGATTGCCAATCAGAGTACAAAGCAAATACTCCATGGGGATCATCATTTGCAAAGACAATGATTTTTGTAATGCCCTTCTCTAGATCCAAATCTGCTCCTCCTTCCACTGAAATCAGCTGCAGCATATAAGTCTCATTTAATTCTGGAACATCATCTGGTAAGAGGTGAAGAATGATCTCAGCTGTACTCTGTTTGTCAGGGATGAAGACAGATCCCTTTGTTGCAAGGAAGTCACCCTTTATGTCAGAATCACTACTCAATTCCCAGTAAATCTAAAACAAGTAAAAATATTGCCAAAACAATCAGAACACAGGCACATAGGAAAGCAGAAAATAAGATGTATAACACAAACCAGTTTTAACAAAAAAATAGATATTATTTAATGTTTATACAGAAGACAGAGCAAGGTGGCTCCTTAAAGACTTTGTCAGATGCTCAAAAGTAGGCTGCAGCCTATGAAAGCCCATGCCTTTCTGAACAAGTTAGTCTTTAAGATGCCACCCTGAGCTACCTTCTGCCAGATTTCAGACTACACAGCTGTCACTCATTGTTGACATAGGAAGAAATATACATAGAACAGAGGAAGATAATCTGTTTTCCACCACCCCTAAACTCTAGTGACATGAATGTGGGGATTTTTTCTGAGCGACTTCACAGGGTCACCTCAAACTTTTACAGATTTTTTGAGTCCAATTACAAAGAGACTTGTATTAACTGGTCAGGATTCGCCAGTTGTTTTTCTCCCTCCAAAATTTCCTAACTTTTCTATAGGCAAGAAATCTTTGCACCAGTTTAAGAGCAGAACACATGTTCATGAAAACCCCAGAGATACTGCATAGTAGGAAAAAAGAAGTGCACTTTAAATATAAAAAAAAAAAATGGTCAAATATTTTTTATTGTAAGGGGCAGAGTCTTGGTCTGTTTAAAATGAGCAAAAATGTTTTCATTCTAAAAAGAACTGCTGATGAAATGACAGCACATTTGACACATGCATATAAATTGTACAGAATGTTTTAATTACAATAAAGCAAACAAACAAGGGAGTCCATTCCATAACGCCACATATATCTTGCTGAGTTCTGAACAACATAAGGGAGTTGGGCACCTCTGTGTCTGAATAATTAGCATTACTGAAATACAGGATCCAGTTCTTATCTGCATGTGATATGAAGTTGAAAGAAAGAAAATAATTTACATGGTCCTCTCCAACAAAGTTTAGTATAAGAATATAACAAAGTTTAGTGTAAGAATATATCCTATTGAGTTCTCCTGTTAAAAGCCTAGTGGAAGGGAAGAGAGAATATGCTAGATCAATACAATGTGCATTAGTTATTCACATTTTTTTCACATCGTTATAGAAACTGGACATCCAAACAGAAAGCATGAGGGTCGGATCCCTTGTTCAATAGGATTCCCTCCTCCAAATGTGACAACAGACTGAATAAGAAGCAAGCAGTTGAAAGCTAGCTGTATTATGAGCAATTTTATATAGCTCCTGGTCTCCACCAGGCATTTATATTGATAAAACTTCAAAATACAGTGTTTATAAATAATGCCCCAGATAAGAATAAAAATACCGTTATGTTCCCCAGAGTGCCTTGGACTCGTTCGATGACAAATGTAATACTCTGTGGTCCTTCCAATGACGATGGCTCTTCAAACTTCTTCTCAGATAATGATTCAGGAGCAAACTGCACAATCCCGTTGGGATCACCAAACTTTTGTATCTAGAAAGCGACAAATGCAGTACAGATAGGTTATATATCACACAATACCTTAATACACTGTACACTGGAGCCTCACCACTGGATGCAACTACTCAAAATTAACACTTCTCTACCGACTGTCCTTTCAAAAGATTAAGATACAATAGCAGCTTAAATGGAGATTGTATAAAGAGAAAAAAAAAGACACTAAGTTGAACCACCATGGTATCTAAAGGAGAAGATGTCATGTGCAAGCAAATAAAGCAAATGGCCTTCCAAAAAGTTAAGTGTAGCTACCCTCATGAAGAAAATCCTCTGGGGCTGACAGCAAAGGAACACTGAATCAAGAATGGATTTTAAGGGCACATGAATCAATGATATGATGGTGTGACAAGAAGAAGCAAAGCTCCTGGGTTTTATAATGGTAATGTCATGTTTAAACTGATTCAGAAAATTGCTCTGTTTTGCTTAGCACTAGTTAAGACTCATTCAACCTTCAAATAGCACATTTTTTTCAAATATCAGAAATAATTTGGGTAGAATTTAGGAAACAAAGAAAATGATAAATGGTTTAGGAAACAAATCCAATGAAGAGGAAGAGTTAAGAGATATGAGAACGTTCTCTTCTGTTGTGACAAGATCTGAATATGGGGATGGGAGTCTTTTACACTCTCTGGTCTAGAAAGCAATAATTGGTTAAATACCTGAGGACTGGATCGCTGAAGAAAATTGACAAAAGGATACCAACTGATAAGTGACAGTTATGCCTTTGTATCTCATTCAAAGCTTGATGGTAAAAAATTGTCACTTCTCAGGCACTGAGGATTGCAGTCTGTGGATTTAACCTAGTTCCTAGAGAATTAGTAACCATCTGGCATACGAGAAGTCACAGTAGATGCTGGCAGGACATCTTGTTTTCAATATCTGCAGATTGAAAACTGAACAGGTTTGGGAACTGAATTTCACTGTTTCCCTAACAATGACCAAACTGTACATGAGGCCACTGGTCGACTGGACTAGTTAAATACTGTTTACTATTTACTCCTAAATAACAACTAGGGACCAGAGTCTATTCAACCCACTACACACAAGTGGACTCAGATACCCAAGTGTGACCCTATTCCACCCATTCCACCCTACGTGACTCCCTGAAAAATTGTAATACAAAACACGATGCATCCTTCTCTTCACTGCTTTTTGTGACTCAATCTTAAGGGTAAGATGATGGCATGTTTAAAAAATAGATGCCGTAGATGCCTAGCTTTCCACGAACAGGGGTGAAATAGAAGCTTAGGCTAGATACAGACATTGACTTTGTGCTGGGAGAATTGCTGTTGTCCTAGCAGAAACCAAAAAGTGTATAGACTTTCAGGCTATTTCTCCTTGAACAAAAGATGGCTGTTCCAGGAGAAAAACAACCCTGGAACAACCAGGTTTAAATTGCTCCTTGGAGAGAGTCTCAGGAATTGAAGTAAACTCAAACACTTGGCTAAACTCCTTCTGAGGACCAGCAGGAGTGGAGCTGAGGAAAAGGCTCCAGTGCTTTCCCCAGACAGGAATCACCCTGATCTTGAGAAGCTGTTGGGGGGGCTGCTCCCCACCTCCAGTAGACTGATAAGTGAGGGGGGCAGACGTCACTGCTCCTCCCTGCCTCTTCTCCAAACAGGGTAGTTCCTGGTTTCAAAAACTGGCAGGGGACTTTGGTAGTTCTCGCAGGTTTCTCCTTGCTGACACCACTGCCCAGGTGAGGAGCAGGGCAGCAATTTAAAAGCCAGAAGCTGGGACTAGGGCTTGGGGAAAATTTCCTCAATCTGGTTCCTGGCCCCGCTGGCTTCCTTTTGCTGCCTCACTGCAGTGGGCATTTTAAAAGCCAGTGGCTAGAAGTGACATTCAGGGAAAACCCCAGCCCACTGCTTTTAAATTGCCACACTACTGTTACATAGCAGGAAGTCAAGGGGAAGCTGGAGAAACTGGGAGCTGGGCATGTAGAAGCTTTCCCTAGCCCGGCTTCCCATTTCCTAGCCCCTCCAGTTTCTCTGTCCCACCCAGCTGACCCAGAGCAATCCTGGACAAGGCAAGCTGCTGTGCCACAGTGGCGAGGCGTGGGAGCCTTGCCACCATAGGAAAGTGCCCCTTCCTTGCCCTGCACTGTTCTGGGTCAGGCCAGAGCAGCACCGGGTGATGCAGGCTGCTTTGCCCCTGCTGCAAGGCTTCTGGAGCTTTCCCACGCTCCGCCCCCCACTTCTCTAGACCAGCCCAGAAGACTGCAAGGGATGGGGCTATTCTCCTGTCCGGAAAAAACAGGGGGGTTGTGTGACTGGCATGATGGGGAGGTATTCTTCTAGCAGGAAACTCTCCCAAGCTGTGTATGGCAGCTGCTGCTTTTCATCAGCTGCCAACTGCCACTTGACAGCCTGTCCCCTTGCCAATCAGACTGTCAATGAACATGTTTTCCTAAGAGCAGGGGTGGCCCAGTATCTCCTTGCTGAAGAGCTCGGCTGTGAAGCTCTCTAGCCCCAGGGCTAGACTACAGGACCATTTGTACAATTTGTCTCCTGGGCTATTTTTCTATGAAAAGAAACTTCTTCCAGTACAAATGAACATCTGTATACAGGCTTAGATGCCCAAGTCCACTTAGATATCCAATAGGTCAAAAGAATCTGGCCCTAGATGACTAATATTCATTATTTGTCAAAGATATCAGTAGATCAATAATATTTAAGTAATTCTGTGACTGCACAGAGAAGCTGACACTGTGTTACTGCCTCTTCTGTAGGTATGCTGTAGGTAAATACAGAGTTTCAGGCTATCTATCTATCTGAATTAATATTGCACATTTAACAGGAATTACACATTGCCTTCCTGACTCTCCTCTCTATACAGCCCAATCTTAGTGAATATTTTTGCTACTAAATGGTAGTTGGGCACACAGGATGACAAATTTAAAGTTATTAGGTACTCAAAGATGCAGACAGGCACCTGATAGGATTTTCAATACTGTGGGGATGCCTAAATCCCACTGATTTCAGGTTCTATAATGAAGAGGATATCACAAACCAGGCTCAGCTATGACATCAGCCAATGTAATACAGCTTTACAGATTCAATGAAGTGTCCTTTTTCTTACTGTATCTTCCATTTTTGCTTAAGAGAGCACTTTGAGATGTCAATAGGATAAAACTGCCCTCAACAACTACATTAATTTATTATTCTGTTGGATAGGCAAAATTACTTACTGTTAATTTTATTTGTTTAAAAGGTATTTTTACATTCAGCACAGCAATTACAGGTGACATTATTATTCCAGCTACCAGAAATAAGGAGGCAAGAGATCTGAGAATCAAGGCTATCTTGTATCTTTCTGGAGGCTTCCAGTGTAGAGATGCTAGCAAAATCAGATGGGAAAAATTCTCCAGAAAGAAACGTAGGAAGAATGTAGAATTGTGAGGGGCAGGTGGAAGAATTATCAGTGTACAATTGTGTCTTGTCAAATATCCTAACAGCAATCAAAGCTGGCGTTTCCAGGTGTTTCTAATGAACAACTATCATGGAGCGAATACAAACATAACCAGTAATTCCATACAAAGGTATGAGAAGATGCCCAGTAATTTTAAAAATGGGATGCTTCTGTGTGTAAAACTGCAGTGCCTCAAACAGATGCTATTCAAAAGTCCTGAACAGAAGCATCCAGTCTGATCCCAGGTCAATGGGCTACTAAATTCAATCCACTGTACTGTTGAGGGCATCCAATTCCTTGTTACAACCTTCGAAATAAAACAGACTGAACTGTTCTAGAATGGAGACAATCAAGCTTAAGTTTTGTCTGTCATCTACAGACAGAAGCTTCCTATCCTGCAATAAGGAAATCAGGGTGTATTATGTTAAAATAATATACTTAATAGCATGACTCCCCAGAAACACAATCAGGGAGTCAAATAATTCTTTCTTACTGGGGGAGGTGGGGACGGACTAAGGAAAAATTGTCAGAAAACATCAATCATTTATTTTATATGGGATAGCATAGAGAAGATGGGAGAGAGGGAAGACGTGAGTGCCCCTTTGGTGGATGTTCAATGCAGTCCTCTAAAGAGAAGATTACAGCTCTTAGAAGCTCCATGAGGAGAGCTACAATGGCAAAAAATGCTCAGGATACCCAGAAATGGTGGGCAGAAATTGCTGTAAGGTTTACCTCTTGAAAATTGGGTCTTCTGGAAATGAATAGCATGCCATTATCCATAACCATCACTTTACATCTCAATGGAAAGTTGCAACCCTCCCCACCCAAACAAACAAACAAATAAAAAATCAGTTTAACCCATAAATGAAATATCATTCTAATTAACACTGAATTTTGCTGAACTACTCAGAAATCCATTAATAAAAGGTGCTCTCCTACAGGTCAGCACATACTTATTATTTCAGTATGTAAGAATTCACTGTAGATCTGTGGCTTTCCACAAAGACAGGAGAGATGAAATAGGGATGAAAGGCCAAACAAGTGGACCCTAAACTGGATTTAACTTTAGTTACTGGGATCAAAGTGCCAAAGAAAGAAAAAGAGTCTCGGGAGAGATGCTTTCTGAAAACTCAAGCTCAAGGTAAACGGGTGTGAGAGGGAACAGTTTTATAAAAGACTGACCACACAAATACCTGAAAATACTTTGCTGTCCTTTTGCAGTCTTTAATTTGAAATGCAGTTTGGAATGTCCACTTCTCTCAATCCTCCATAAAGATGGAGGACAGCAGGTATCTGTACTGAGTGAGAAGCCAGGACACATTGCACAGTAGTGATCTGGGTCTGAGGCTTAAAGGAAGCAAAGGTTCGATACAGAACACCGCCTCAGTCCATGGGGGCAGAAGGAGTTTTCCTGCTGCCTCCTTGTAGGCTTCATTCCTCTTCAACAAAAATCCCTTTAATCTGCAATTCCTCAAAGCAAGCATTTTCCCTTCCTACCTTCTCCTTTCTTTTGCCCATTACCCATATTGCTCATTCTCTTGTACTTGGATGTCTTCTCTTTTTGGTTCACTTACAAAACTAGAAAGAGGAAAAGGACAATGGAAAAAAGAAAGAAGAGGGTAAATCAAGAGTCTAGACACCAGGCTCCATTCCACGCTTCCAGTTTTAGAAAACCAAGAAAACTGGAAGGGAAGAGGCCCAGACTTTATTAATGGATCCGTTGCCTCCATACTTCCAGATCTGAAACCCAACACTGGGCTGGACTAACTGGACAGGACATGAAAGAGGCGAGTGACAAATGAGGCATATTATTGAATTAAATTGAAAAAGCTCTGCAGGAGCCATCCCAAGGCAGGAGAAAAGCAAGAATGCCTTACTAGTAATGTAATGTTGGCTGCCTTCCGGTCTATTTCAGTTTCACCTTTCACAAGGCTCAGTCTAATAATGAACGTTTCCTGGACTTCAACTTCTTCATGAGGGTAAATTTTCAGATTAATAGTTCTTAGACCTCCTTCTTCTTCTCCAAAATAGAATGAACCATTCACAGGGTCACCAATGTCACTATTCAGGGGAGATAAAACTTCTTCTGAATTGGGTCCTAAAATGTCCCAATGTATCTGTGGAAGATAGTTTCAAATTTAGAGTTGCATCAATATTATAACAGGCCAACAACAAAAAAACAGCACACAACTTAAATCTTATTATATTCTCCACAGAATTTCTGTTATTCGATTATCTATATGTATGTATATGTCTGTGTGAGTGCATGTATGTGTATCCTGTACTGGTAGCATAGGATCTGAGGAATGGTCCTTCCTTCCTTTTCATGTCCTTATGACAAAGTATTTAACAGAATTCACAGAGCTGTTTGAAGCTGACATGGTCACACTGTGAGTGCTTCTGCTGTGGCCTTGAACTTCTGACCTGTGGACTGTCAACCGTGTGCCTTAGAGCCTATGCCCATGCCATCCCAGTCCCATATATTAGTACTGTGCAAAGCTTTGGTCACCAATTTGATTTGGCGGAGATTCAGCCTGATTCAGCAGCCAAATCTCCAATTCTGAATTGAATCAGGAGACCCTTTAATTTCTCCAAATCAAATCGGAATCCTCTGAAGCAATTTGGAAAGATTCAATGGTTTGGATATAGACACAGCTTTAGATGTTTTTTCTACATACCTCAAAGTAGCAGGCGGCTTATGAATGCTGAGATGCTGGGCTGGATGGAGCATCCCATGGGAGCTCGTGGGAGTCCCCAGCACGCTCGGCAGCGGACCCAGAAGTGGACCAGAAGCACTTCTGGTCCACTTTCGGGTCTGCTGGGGAGTGTGCACGGGTCCCTCCACCCCCTGGTTCAGTAACTGATGCCTCCTGGGTATGGGGGCACCCAGATTCCCCCCCCAATGATGGATAGAGCATCCCACAGGAGCGGGGGGGGGGGGGGGGGGGGGGGGGGGGGGGGTTGCATGCTCTGCAGCTGACCCAGAAGTGGACCACAAGTACTTCTGGTCTACTTCTGGGTTCACCGCCGAGCACGCCCCGCCCCCCCCCCCCCCGGTGCTCCTGTGGGACGCTCCATCCACTCCACCATCAAAGCATTCATGAGCTGCACCTGGTACCTCGGGGTATGTAGAAAAGACATTTAAAGCTGTATCTACGGCCAAATCGCTGATTTTCTGAATTAGCATTGAATCTTCAGATTCTGATTTGGCCAAATTGAATCAGGACAGTGGTCTGAATGAACAAATCGAATCACTGTTCCTGATTTGGGCTAAATCAAAATAGAATATGGCCCATTTCGCACACCCCTACCATATATATTAAAATATACAGTTTAATGTGTCATACTTAATTAGTAGTTCATATGCAATGTGGCAATTTCCTCCAATTTTCTTTCTTCCAAGAAAAGAAATGGTGAAGTAGGAAGTTTGAATATTACTACAAACCTGAAGATTTCAATAGTACTAAAAATCCAGTATTACTAAACCCTCAGGACTATTATTAAACCCTCAGAACGTCAAGAAATTAGAGGTTAATAAATGCAAAGGAGTCAATTTTTATTTCACTTTCTTATTTTTACTCTACTTAGAGTATCGCCTTAAAGTTCAAATCAGGATCAGGATCCTAACCTGTCTGATGCTGTACCAACACCCAGGATCACAAAGCCTTAACTATGAATAGCTTACAGCCAAAAGACCCAACCCCGCAAATACTTAGATCTGGTTCAATTTTCTTTTCACCTTTCACAAAGCAGAAATTTGTTGATAATCATTTCTTTTTAATTCACTAGTAGTTGAAATGAAGTGTTTCAAATAGATCTAAAACATTTTTTCCAAAATCTTTAATAAATCAAAAATTCAACTGGGGATAAAATGAAACTACACTTTGATTTTAAAATGTATAATTTTTAAAACATAAAATAAAGAGGCATTTGTAAACAAGACACTGGATTTACAAGCAGACTTAGGCGCTATCACACAATATAGGGAGGTAGCACCCTTATAGCCTTTGATTAGGATACTCAACCACAATGTGGGAGCTCTAGGTGGTTCAGATCTCCCCTTTACCCGTTATTCATTAGAGCAAAGACTAGATGCTCCACTTCCCAAGTACCCAAAAACTTTTTTAGTGAACGAGTCACAGACAAAAAACTTGTCCACCTCTATTAAGGAGTCTCACTGAAGTCAATGTAATGACTCAGCTTGGACAAAATAAAGCATAAACATGACTTTTAATGGGAGTTAAGACAAGATACCAAGGAGGTTAAACAAAGTATGCAGGAGGAAGTGTAAGGGTAATGACCTTAGTGTCACAGATAACTTACATATGCCTATTAAAGACTGCAGTTCAAAAGCTGTTTTTTATGGATATATAATACATATTCAGCTGTATACACACACAACACACCCACATATATACCCACACACACGTATGTATTGAATATATGCATATACATGCACACACATACACATATATATTTAATCATAAGTTAAAAAAAAAAAAAACATCCCCAGAAGAACCAGGGTAGAAATTAGTCAAGGAGAAGGACACAAAGGAAGAGAGAACAGGGGATTTGTGGACTAGTCCTTGAAAGATATTTCATGTGCAATGGCAACTTAGAAAAAGTGATGCGTTTAAAGCCAAAAAACATAAACATTTATTTTTATGATTAAAATCAACACAATATGTTAAGGGTTTATCAAGTCAACATACAAATGATAAGGATCTGAACCATTTAGGAGAAGAGAACATATTATTCACTATTAAAGGAAGATTTCACTTTAAACATTTCCACAGAAGTTGATATGGCCTGATTATTCTCTTTCTAATTCAAGAATAACTAGATTTAGTGGAAACACAGCACCATTATCAGAAGGTAATGAAAACTGTGGTATTTATAGTTCCACAGAAGAGTCAAAATTACAACTCTTTTGAAATTGCCTCCCCATGAATGGCAAGCAATATAGGGTTGAAGTGATGCATCTGCACTCAGAGAATTCTCTTGCAACTTCTTGCCTGGTTGTAATAGCCTCAGATTCCCAAGTCTCCAACCAGGAACATCACAGCACTGACAAGTGGCACTAGGCTGCTTCCTTTCACAAGCCTTGATCACTGGGAGCAGCAGGAGCAGCCTGTAGTGATGAATGTTGTAGGGGATCCTGGGCTATTAAGCAGCCCAGTGGCAGCAACTTTTAAAAGGGGCTTACATCGTATTCCCAGTCCTTCAATAAGTACTGTGTGTGACCTGCAGCAAATCAATTAATTTCTTTATAGCTTAGGTTCTTAATCTCTGAAATATCGTCTCTCTTAGAAGGGCATGAAGGACTAAATTCATTCCTGTACCTAAAATTCTGTAAAAATACGAAGTTATGGTGGTCATAATCTATTATCTTTTTATTTTATTAGGTGTGTTTCATACCATTTTTCTTCCAATTTATTTTATGTGTAGTAAACGTTACATAAAATGCTTCAGCAGATAAGACCTACCTGGGTGTCTCCTACCAACCATCCAGTTCTTTCCAGGACCAAGGACAGTGTCATCAATGTATCGGGGTTGGGCAGAATAATTCGGCTTTGGTTGAGGAATCGGACAATTCCGGTAAGGGAGTCACTCTTTGCAATAGTGATTTGACTCACTAGGTGGCGCCCAAGGACTGCTCCATCAGTGGCTCCTATCAGCTGGATTTCAAACTGCTCATCAGATTCCCTGCATCAAAGAGATCACGACATTCTGAGAACCTGACAATACGGACTAAACTATACCTGAAACTCTTGTCATTGGCCTGAATGGTGATACACACCCAATATGTGAAATACACAAAAACAAAACATTGCATTAAGTTTGTTTTTTCTTCACCTAAAACCATGAGATTTGAAAGAAACAAACATGCTATTTCATTCTTTTACATTAAGTTTGCTTAGTTTCTTAGGCACACCATTTTTATAATTTCTGACAAATTCATATAAATGATTTTTGATAACCTAAGCAGGAAGCCAGTGATTTCTTGATTTGCATTATATTTTATGAGAATCATGAAGCTCTAAGGGCTATTTTTACATTTTAAATTCTTCTCAATTTTTCAGCACCACTACAAGACATCCCTATTCCTGGCAGAGTCAGCAGTTTGTTCTATTAAATTCCACATATACGCAGGTAACATAACAACAATAAGTTAGTGAATATATATCTAAACAATTAATTCATCCAAAACAGTTACCTTTCATCATCATCTATGATGGAAACATTGATAAAGCTCCGGTTCTGGCCATGATGGAAGATTACAGAATCATTATTCACAATGTAGTCAACACCAGGGAGTGCAGTAACACCTCGAGAGATAAAATCAGCTGTCACATAGCCATAAGTTCCATGCTTTCTCAGTACAGGAATCACGATCATCCCAACATCCTCTTCCACTGCAAAAGCAATTCAAAGTAAACTACTGAACAGAAAGATCGTGTTCTTTCGAGACGTAGCTTCTTAAATTATACATGCTGAGGTATTACCAAAGTACTAAAGCATCCCAAATGTGTGATTGTGTCCTGAATGCCCACTTCCACTCTCACCTGCAGGACATTCTCTAGTACTTGGTTCTGTCCATGAAGGGGATGTCTACACTGCGGCAGTCAGTGCTCAGGAACATCATATTATGTAAACAAATCCCCTCACTCACATGAGCTGTGCCCAAAATCTGCTACAGAGCAGTTCTTTGGAGCATGCCCAGAGTGCACTCAGTACTGCTCTCAGTATTTTATTCACAGGCATGTGCTCATGAGAGCCGCGCTGCACATATCTAGCACTATTCTAAGGGTGGCTATATGACATTGTTTTTGGCATACAGAACAGGAGCAAGTAGTGAAATCTGTATTTGTAAAAGTTTTCAGTACTTTTTGACACGGTGATGACATGCCAATAGCGTCCAACAATTTTAAAAATGAACAAATGGACTTTATCTTGTTTCCTGTAGCCTACTGATGAATATTTTCTTTAATCAAGTAGGCAAAGAAGCACTGAATGCTATCAAAGTATGCTGCATTCCTAGGCTCTCTTTTTGTTCCATTATAAGTTTTAATATACATTGATCAAAATCAATGCAAGTAACTAAATTTTAATAATTGAATCAGTTACAGAGGAAATGATGACACTGTAATGATGGCACAGCTGTAATTTTATTTTGTTGCATGTTGGTCTGTGGTTCCCTTAGAAACAGATTAGTAGATTGTATTTTTTTTGTACAGAATGACGACTGTGGCAACTGTGAGACCACAGGTATGCCTAAGTATTAATTCATTATGTTAAGGACATTCAAGGTAGTCTTACAGCACATCATAACAAGATAAAAATGTACACATTAATGACATCATCTTGAGCCGAACCAGATCCATAAACAGATAAGCTAATGCCAGAGTGGAATGTATTTTAGGCACCTTCCACAATTGAACACGCAAGTCACCACATCTAGAAATAGCTGAGAGTTGCAAGGGATTTTGAAGGAAAACTTTAAGTAGAGCTTCATAAGGCAAGAATCAAACACGTTAGTGGTGTAGGTACAGATATTTCCAGAGATTTTGCTTATTATTGATAATATAAAAAAAAAAAATGCAATCCCAGTTCCTTGCTCAACTCTAATGGACTTATTAACTAGAATTAATTTATACCAGTATGTTCTCTTTAAGTGCAATATACTTTTAACTTAAAAACTTAGAAAGTGCAAACTTTGATGATACCATAAGTAAAATTAATGATAATGCTGCTATTAATGATGATGATGATAAATAACAACATTTTAACGCTTTTAATACTTTCAGTTAATTCTTGGCTCCAGCCAGGGACTGAACCAGGGTCTTGAACAAGCCTTGGTGCAGGCCAGGGCCAACAATCAGCTGTGGACACCTGGCTTTCCCCCTACTTTGTTGGTGTAGGGGGAGGCTCATGATCCACAGCTCCCCCCTGCCCTGGGGAGTAGAAAGGGCAGGATTAGAATACAATTCCCCCATCCTAAACTGCACTTCTTGCCATGCTCACGTGGCACAGTTGTTGGGACTGGGGATCAAAACCTATTGCATCTTTGAACAAATGTGTTCCAGGGCCTGGATTACAATGTTTACCAACAAAGGCAAAGACACAATATACAAGCCTTTCTTTTCTTACAATGGCCGAGAATGAAAAACCTAATGCTACTTTTATTTAGAAAAACGTATCACCCTAGACAGAACATAGTAATTGAGCAAACAGTAAATTGACATTTACACTATATTTACCAAAGGTTCAAAATGAGAAACGAAGGTGTTAGAAGCTTACCAGAAGCACTTCATGTAGGTAATGGCAGAAACAAGAATACAATTCAAAAAACTTGATTCTCAATCCTGTGTCCTGGAAACAAGCCTACCTTTTAAACACCAGTTTAAATGTTAACCCACCTTGCAGAGAGATATACTGTGGATCAAATTCAATGATACCCTCTGCATTGTCGTTTTTTGTTATAATGATTCGAACTATGGAGACATTTCCTATTTGTGGGGGCTGGTCCACCCGTAGTCCGTCTTCTCTAACAGTAAAATCAAATCCACTTGCAAGTGCATAAGGAAGAAAATGAAATATATTAGCTTTTATAAAAGAGGATAGTTTACAAAACTTACATGGGACTATAGAGTCAATAAGTATTTTTGTTCTTTTTACAATTATTGTTTCTACATTCCTGCTCTTACCTCCTTCCCTTCCCCTCCCCACCACACCTCCCAAACCAACATTAGTGCAAGACAGTAGCTTATTTCTGGAAGTGGGTGCCTTTGTCTTCTTTTCAGTTCTATCTGCACCCAATCTGAAATAGTCACACAATTGCCCGATTACCCCCTGAGAACAGATGGTAACAAAGAAACCAATCATTAACAAGATTATGTTTCTAAAGATAAAGCCTTGAATCTGCACAGGTTCAAGGATTAAACGTTTGGTGTACAATGACTCCTGTTGCTGCATACAAAACTAGCTGAGCACAGTTGCCGTAATGGTCTGTTATGGAATTGAGGCCAAAGCTTTTCATGCCCCATAAAGAGAGATTTCAGAGAGATTTAACAAAATTTCCATATAGGAGTCTACCAAAAATTCTAGAGTGCTAATGTTACACATATGTAGCATGTTTAGGAGAGAAAAATAGTTCCATTTTAGGAAATTCAGAATAACTGGCAGGTATGAACTGAACCAAATGTTACTTATTTGCTGCAAGTAGAATGAGCTTTGAAAATTCTAAAACATCAGTCATTCTACAGTAAGACGTGCCACTAGCCAGCTGTAGAGGTGGATGATTTCAAAAGATAAAGGAGGAGTCAGATAGCATAAGCACGGCAAGAATAGTTTGACTGAGACAAGGGTTGCATTCATCTTAATCTCGGACTTTGCTTTTGTTTTTTTTTTATTTAGTTTTTTTTTTCCATAGTTTCTAGGGTCAGAAGGGACCCGAGTAGATCATCTAATCCGACCCCCTGCCATGGCAGAAAAGAGTACTGGGATCAAATGACCCCAGCAAGATGTACATCTAGCCTCCTCTTAAAGACCCCCAGGGTAGGAGCCAGCACCACTTCTCTTGGAAGTTGGTTACAGATCCTAGCCGCCCTGATCGTGAAGTAGCGCCTCCTGATATCTAGCCTAAATCTACCCTCTGCCAGCTTGTGACTGTTATTCCTGGTCACTCCTGGCAGTGCTCGGGGGAACAGGGACTTCCCCAGTGCCTGCTGATCCCCCCTGACTAGTTTGTAACAGGCCACTAGATCCCCCCTCAGCCTTCTCTTCTGGAGGCTGAACAGGTTCAGGTCCCGCAGCCTCTCCTAATAGGGCCTTCCCTGCTGCCCCCTGATCATTTGAGTGGCCCTCCTCTGGACCCTCTCCACATTGTCCACATCCCTCTTGAAGTGCGGTGCCCAGAACTGGACGCAGTACTCCAGCTGCAGCCTGACCAGTGCCACACAGAGGGGGAGTATCACCTCCTTAGACCTGCTTGAGATGCATGTGTGTTTCCCTGACTATTCTCCTTAGCCCATTGAAGTTTGCCCTCCTGAAATCTAGGGCTGCTGTCTTGATGCAGGCCTTTGCCACCTCACGCTGGATGGTGAATTCCAGCAGGCGATGATCACTGTCGCCCAGGTGGTCAAGCACCCACAGCCCCCTCACCAGGTCATCTCCTGTGTCTCCCCCGGTGGGGCTTTGCACCTCCTGGGTTAGATGGAGGTCCTGCATTCTGGCTAAGAACCTACGTGAGCGGTTAGATCTGGCTGACTGCTCTTCCCAGATGTCTGGGAAGTTCAGGTCCCCCATGACTACCACATCCCTAGACTTCACTACCTCCATAAGCTGACCTAAGAATTCCTGGTCAAGCTCTTCCCCTTGGTCTGTAGTAGACCTCCACTGTTAAGTCTCTTTCCCCTCAACTGCCTTGTATTCTAACCCAAAGCACTTCAGAGTGCCCCTCCTCTGATTCTTTGTTAATCGATGAGGATGGGTATTCCTCCTTAATGTAGAGTGCCATGCCCCTACCTGTCCTTCCTAACCTGTCCCTCCTGCACAGCCTTGACATTCACCACCCAGCTAGAAGTAGGGTTGGTGCAAAAGTTCATTTTCAAGTAAAATGAAAATATCCCACAAATGTCAACTTGGTGAAAAATGTGACCTTGTGCTTTGGAACAGATTTTGAGTGTTCTGATTTTGTCATGGAAAGCTTTCTGTTTTAAAGTTAGCAATCCCATAAGCTTATTTAACAGATCTAGTAAAATTGGGAACCACAATCTCTGGTTCCTCATTCTAGATAAGATAATCTCTAATTTTTTAATACTTTTACAATCAATTGCAAAGCTTTGATGGGCTATTTATGGTAATGTGAAGATTAATTTTAGGCAGTTGTAGTTACCATTTCTTCCAATTATCCTCCTCCTCTTATTTAAAATATTCATGTTTTTCTAAATTATAGTTTGCAATTCAAACATTTTGTTTCAATATAAAATACAATCACTTCTAGCCTCTTAAAAAACTATAGCATTTCTCATGTTGTAACTTCTACTCAATTTCAATAACTAGATTTCACTCATCGATAGGTATCTCCATTTTCTTGCAATATGTAAGTTACCAGACCTTTTGCTTTCTGCATCTCACCAGAACATCCAAAAATAACTGTCTTCTTCAAAACTTATGCGTGATCTGCTAACTCTTAGCTTTCATTATCAATCAGTAAAATATTTATACATCTTTTCCTCTATTATGAAATATAACTTTACCTTCCCTGGAGCTCCACTTTGGTAATTATAACTGAAAATTCTTCAGGACCTTCAGGAAGGTCATCATCAAGAATTTCAATTGAAAACTTTTTCATCATCTCATCTGGCTCAAATACAAGCTCCCCTGAAGTGGAAGTGAAATCCATGCCCCCCTCTGCAGTTCCATTTAATGTCTTGTACCAGAGCTTCACTTGGCCATAGTGTCCACCAGAACGGAAAATTATGATGTTTACCTGAGGAAGATAAAACATGTTTTTTTTTAATTTCTAGCTTTACTTAGAATAAATGACTTAGGCCTCTTTTAAAGACATTATTCTAGAAACACCTTATCAATAAGCTTTACTATATTAAAATAAATTCTAAACTACATATTGATTTGATTTTTGTATCTAATCAAATAATTCAGAATTGTTCCTCCTCCCCACCCCCCCATGTCTTTCCCACCTTCCCCTCCCCACCCTCTGTCAACCCAAAAAACTCCAAAAGCTTACACCACCGGGAATCACTCTGTGGAAGGGACTACTGTGCCTCTGCATGGTATTACACACTTACAGAAAACATTCTGGTTGGATTTCAGTAAATCATCATCAGATATTTAAGGTTAATTTAAAAAGCTAGTAAAATCATCTAACTGATCCATATTAGATTCATTCTGGCATCTTTTAAGTTTTATAGCCTTATTTCAATACCCATTTTTCTTCTTCTGTTGTCTGAAATAGCTCCTGTGAAAATTCAAACCGCCCATAGGGGAAGTCACTAGCAACCATAGTGATATTTGCTGTGCTGCTAGACTCATCTATAATGCCTCCATCACTGATTCCAGTTAACTGAAACTCATAGTAATGCTTCTCTTCAGGAACGTTATCATCTAGAGCCTATAGGGAAAAAACAAATAAAGCTGAAGAGGTTTAAAGCATTCACAGTGTGAGATCTACCATTAATAGCTAACCAAAAAGGAAGTACTGGAATAGCTAATGCTATAGATCTCTCTTGTACCTGTATTAATACAACAGCTGCAGACTGCCCATCTCGCATCGTCAAGGTCCCTGATATCTCAGCAAATTCCTTCGGAAGAGGGGGTGTTATATTCCAGTATACAGTGACCTCACCAAAAATCCCTGGACCACGTACTAGACTGTAGGTAAGAACATATGTACACACTCATATGTTTCTGGTTCATGTTTAATTTCATAGCTTTAATATTTCTTATCTGTATCTGAGAGCTGATGCTCTGCCAGGTTGCTCTGAATCTGTGCCTGAACCAAAGAGGATCACTGAAGCTTCAATTTAATATAGTATGTCAGCACTACAATCCTTACAATTTCCTTTTTGCAGGTAGATAATGCATTGTAGTATCTGCAGTATTGTCTATGCTTTGCTTGCCCTGTGTACTGGACAATCTTTGGTGCTGGTGCACTACAGAAGGGAAGAGGCAGACCACTGAGCAGCAGGGCCTGTCAGCATTTTGCCATGTAAGGCAAAAGCATCCTGTTAGAGGGACCTAGCGGGGATATGTGTTTGGCTGCTACTCTAAAAATCTGGAGCCAGCTTTTCTCCTGTTACAGCAAGCCTGGCAAACCATGAGGGAGGGCAAGATTTATAGTTCTGCCTACACATTTCCTCTCCTGAGCTAATGCTCTGGGCAGTACTGCCTAGCCCTCTGGAGTCCCCAGGCTGCAGCAAAACATCTTTTTTATACTGGCATGCTAGAAAAAAAGTGTTATAAATAGATCCTGGCATATTTAGATCCTACATGTCCAGGTGCTTAGTTGTAAAAAGGTTTCAATTTATTTCCCATTTCTTTATTGCTTTGCATACCAGCAGACAAAACCAAATACTGCTACACTGATTGTGTAGCAGTAATTACACAGGACCAAGTTCTGAGAAGGCATGAGCTTTGCAGTGTGACTGAATTTCCACTTTTCTTTTTCATGCTTCAGTAAAAAGCCTCTTCCTTTTAATGCATTCACAACTTAAAGTCCTTGAAGATCCTCCAGGCTCCCCTGGAGATATGTGGCAGATATGATCCAAATATACTTTGTACATTGTACCATGCTTTTAAAAATAAATGACTTTCCTGAAAATGATGTGACACCCAATTTTCAGAAACAGGATAGGTACAACACCCTACAACTTCTTTGGAACATGTTGTTGTTCAGTACTTGTATAAAGCGCTGAACATTCAGACCATAAGCAAAGAACTCAGTTTTACCTACCCAATAAATGCAGTTCCATTATAATTTCTGGAGGGCTCCCCAATGAAAATATGCTTGGATGATGGAGATATCCCGACAACCCCAGAAGCTCCCTGATCACCAAGAATAACGATGGTTGCCAGACCTGTGTAGAAAAGTCAATGAATAATATTTAAATTACATGGTATCATTAAACTTACATGATAACAACAAAAATGGAGATATAAATAACTTGCACAGAATATATAGACCTTGAACTTTTAAAAGAGTTCATTAAATTAATATAAACACCATGCTGGCTATATAATATTATCCTTGTCCTGTATATGGGGCAATTGAATCAAATGGCCCAATTCTCACCTCAACTTACACTATTTTTATATCGTTACAACTCCATCAACTACATGTTAATTGGAATTGAGACCGGCCACACTGAAATCCATGGAAGTTAAATAAATAAATAAATGTAATCAAGTAGTTTAACCAACTTTTACCAAACAAAGGAGTGACAAAATTTAAAAATGTATTATACAAGTTCTAGCACTAGCATTTTATTTACAGCTTTCACTAAAAATTATATAGTGGAATTAACAATAAAATTATATATTATATAATGATTAAATTACATGATTTGTGATTATTGGTAAAAGCATATCATAAAATTACACATCCTATAATTTAAACTAAAGTAAAATTAAACATAACATATGATAATACATAAAAATAATTCAAATGAAAAAAACATGAAATAGTAGAATAAAAAAATTAAAACAGGGGATTCTATTTAATTTTGGCCCCTGTTTTTTGTACAAGTAGCACAATTACATTTACAGAGTATAAAAAAAAGCCGTAAGTAGATTGAGAGGAGCCAACTTGTTTTTTCTTCATTAGTCTATTATTTAAAAATTTCCATTAATGGAGAGATCCATTTCCCTCTTATTTCTGCAAAGAATGAACACCAGCACAAACAGCGATTTAGGTTGTCGATTTCATTCTTCCCATGAGAACATATCCTGTCAAAATATGGGGTCCACCACCCCCTCCCCATAATGACTGCAGACTTCATTAAAGTGAACTGCAGTCTCACAATGGCCTCTCGTTTGTGGTTTTATACCTCAGATAGGTTTCTAAGCCAAAAGAGTGTTTATTAATTTAAAAAAAAAGGGGAAGTTTGAAAAAAAAAAATCTTACTGCCTTCAAGAATCTTTCATTCTTAAAATTAATCTCGTTTTAAATATGAACAAAATCTTTACTTGATATTCATTGCTTGTGCATTACACATAAGAAATTAATAGTGGAAAGCCAGCCTGTTTAAACTGGTCACCTATACCATACATTTAAGAATTAGCCTCAGGGCAGGATATATTTGAGTTTATGATTCAAAATCTCCCTTTGAGAGATAATTTAGCTCTTAAACTTACTTCTTTTTACCTTTTATTTCCTAACATTCTAAATCTTGGTTAGATTTTAGCCACTTTAAAAGGGCAAGGGGGTATGTGCAGAGCTGTTTTGATCTGAATATTAGATCTGCATCTGCCTTCAGTGATCTAAGTTAGCCCTAGCTTTGACCCTGAATGAAGCAGGATTGGAGTGGCTGTTACTATGCTTATATCACTACAGAATGATGCAGACATAACAGTTGTATCATAAGTCTGTATCAATATCCTTTTATAGTGATACAGTTATCACATCTGTCTATCCACAACTTTATTATTTCCTTACCATTTATTGGGGATATTTCTGCCTCACCAGTAGAAACTAGCTGAACTGTAAACATTTCATTCCCCTCCAACAGGCCATCTTCTATGGCATGTAAAACAATTGTCTTCTGGGATTCAGTCTGCAACAGGAAGACAAGGAAAACTTACAGTAGTCAAAATTACAGTAGTTATGCAAGGAGTCAGGTATGCTTATCTGCTAATAAAGTCAGTGAGAGTGAAGACAATTTCAACACATGGCACATTCTACAAATCTATCTAAATTTTAAAAAGATGTATTGCAAAGCTGAAGTTTCCCTCAGATTAATGAAAAATCAAAACCATGTCTTCAAGTTACAAAAAGCAACAGTAGCTTCTTTCTGCCTTTATAAACTTCCCCCACCCCTGCAAAATTCAAGCCTAAAAACAAAATGAAATAATTTCCAAAGAGTCCAGGATATATTTTATTACAGATCCCGCTCTGCCCATGAGAAAGCCCCAACTTGCTGCTAGGTGGAGCTTATTAAATTTTTTTCCAGTCAAATGTTTTTCCTCTAAAAAAAAAACACAGATTCAATCAAAACGACAGTTTTCCAAGAGAAATTTCAAAGCAAATTAGCCCTTTTGGGGGCTTTCCAGCAACATACCTACTATCCAGTCCCTCAGATAGTCAGTTTACAAAGGGTGAGCTCCTCCACCTTCCCCAGCCTAGACATCCCTAGTTGGCCAGCTCTCCAAGCAGCCTACATGATGGATTTGGGGCTGCCTGGTTCTCAGGCTCTCCACATTGGCTCCTGTGAAGCTGAAAATCCTGGGAAGCATCATAACATTTCAGAAACACCAAAACATATTTTGTGCAGGAATGTTTTGGTGACTTGAAAGTTAAATATTGCAGAATTTCATTATGTGCTGCCTTTGCACCTCTCTCATAATCTGAAGGAAAAAAGAGTTTACAAAAAGCTCCCTAATTTTTGTAAGAAAATTCTGTTTTCTGGCCAGTTCTCCTTGAATTGAACGCTCCCAAAATAAATGACACACTTACGAGGGTTGTATCCTAGGTTGTAAAAACTTCCAGAAACCTTTGGCTGTTCCTACAGCCACAGCAAACTTTACTTCAACAATTAAATGCTTAGAAAAAAATTAGTAAGACTGCAAGTTGATTGTATCTCTGTACCATTATACATTCGTTTAAATAAATGGGCATTATTGTTGAACGATCTAACTGTCAATATATTAGACTAATCAATATGTTACCTGGTGCAATTAATTCAGTTATAAAATAGAAATATCCCAAGATACACATTAAATGTTGTTTTACTTAAAATGGATTTTTTTCTTGTTCAGTACTTTAGAAAGCCTATAAACAGACAAATTAGTCTGTTACAGTCAACTGCCAATAGCTTCACAATTCTCAGACAAGGTTCTTTCGGTAAATCTGATATCTTTTATTAGACAAACTCAAAGAGTTGGAAAAAATATTCTTTGCAAACTTTCAAGTACAAATATCCTTTGTCAGGCTGAGGAAGCATCTACAATTGGTCTGTGCTCTTCCTGGATAGAATGAATAGTAAAGAAGCGAGAGGCTGGTATGCATGCAAGAAAGCCAGTCAGTGAAATCACAATTCTCGGTCTTTAATGCTGTCTTCATGAACTTCCCCCACCCCAAACACACACACTGTGGCGTGCCTACATACATGCAGGGCAGATATTTTAAAGGCACTGTAACTTTTACACTTAAGCCTGAAGAAGGATGATTGCACCCAAAAGTTTGCAAAGAATTTTTTTCCAACTACTCAGTTGGTCTAATAAAAGATCACATCTACCCCAAAGAACCCTGCCTGCACTTGTACCTAAAGTGCTTTAAGTAAATGCCTTAAAACTTAATAGACATTTCACAGTTTGGTGCAAGCCTCATGCTTTGCTGTAGTTCTGTAGAGTAGGAGGCAGGGGTGCTGGATGATGCAGCAATTAGTAATTACCATTTTGAAGAGGCCCAGTTAATTACACATGCAATAAAACTAAACTAGATAGGCTGAGATGCACCACTACAGTTTGCCTTGCATTTAAAACACATACAACAAGGTTTAATAAAGATGATTTCCACCATTTAAAAAATGTTCCAAAGATGCCCACATATATTGTGATGGCTTTAGAATACTTTAAATGGTGAAAATCATCATGTATATAGGCACCATATGAAACCAATAACTTGGGCAGCTAAGGGCTACTTTGAAGGTTAGTTGGGAAAGTATGCTCTTTATTTTGAAATGGCTGCCTCTTAATTGTATGTTTGATCCCTCTATACAGCCAGCTAAGTGTCAGTTAATGCAATGAGCTATCTTAATAATGGCCATGGGAAAGAGTTATTATAAAATTGATTCTCTTAAAAGTAATTTACACAGCATTTTAAAAAACTCCCATTTTTTGGATGACTTACAATATGCTGATCTGATAGAGGGAACAAGCCACAACCTCTTTTCTGAATTAAAGATATTAGCTATCTTGCTCATACCACCCTACTGTATTTATTTTCCTTCTGTTTTGTTATAATACATTAATACATAACAATGCTCTACTTGTACACAGTTGTGTGTATATAGGCTGATGCGTGTACACACACACACACACACACAGAGTCACAAACATATAACTGTTTATATATAACTACATACAAAAAAGAAAAGGTTTGTACATGTAAGGAGAACAAATGGGATGTTATAGCACTGAGAATACCTCATTAAAGTGAAGAGTCCCATTCAAAGGAGTAAGGTCATATCTGGCTGCTTCCTCAAGAATCCATATCACTCTGACTTCACCCTTTCCTCCTTGACTCCGACTAACGGTGAGAAACACAGTTGCAGCAGGGTCACCAGGTGACTCTGGCTCCTTAACTGTTACCTGAAGAAAAAAAGAAGGAAGAGTTAGGAAAGACAGCTAAGAAAGAACATTAAAATATTATGTTACTATAAACATTACCTTAGGAAAAAAATATAACGCTGCTTTTAACACATGAAAATATATTATTTTCTAACGTGTCTCCAAGACACAAGACTGAACATCCTCTGCACAGAGGCATTCTGTTGAATGCCTAGAAAAGATTAGTCACTTAATGTATTTCTGTATCCCTTATGATTCAAAACAATTATATGCAATGAATCACTAAAAAAACAGAGAAAAAATGATACAACAGCAAAAGGGAAAGCATTCTACATCATTAGACATCTTAAAACAAATTAAAGCTGTAAAGGCCCAGTAATGAAAATGGGGATGTGTGTGTGTGCCTGAAGGTAAGCTCTAAAAAACACGTGTTAAAAACAACACAATTGTTAAATAGCCCTGATCTTTTCAAGTCTGAGAACTTCCTTACCATAACACAAAGGAACAGGAGGGCCTAAACCCATCCACGGAGCCCAATTCAGAGAGACCACAGGGGCCAAGATAACAGTTTTGTGGCGTCTCTGTGAGATTTAGAGGAAAGCAGGATAGATTTGCACCTTATAGACTAACCAAAGTAGGTAAGTAAATAGACAGACAAAGCAAGCTTTTGTGAGCTGAAGCTCACTTCACCAGATGCTGTGAAAGGATGTGCAGAAAGCAGAATAAAAGAGTAGATTTAGAGAGCCAATAGACCTAATGAAGGCATGACAACTTAGCACATGGAGACCAGTTCTCAGTCTTCCTGGTCCAAGTGGTGTAGGAAAATGAAGGATTATTTTAAAATGCATATGCCAGGTATACAGCATATGCAAACTGTAGCTTAATAAAATAGCCTGGCATATTTGTGAAAACTATTTCTTCAATTTAAAGCAGAGTGCTTTACAATTTTGCTCCTAAGACATCCTTCATATATACCCTATTACCAGACAAAAAATAATAATATGATAGAAAACCGGATGCAAATCTGCTAGGCTGGAAAACCAAATAATTCTCTCCTTTTGAAGCCAGAAGGAACCTAGTTATATTAAATACTGGAGGCCACATACACACCCCAATATACTATTTGTTGTGGGGACTTGTACAGAAAAACAAAACCACTTGTTTTCTCACTCCTTCAAAAAGTGCTTCCTTTCTCGGCAAACATCCAAGGGCTTGCTTTAGATATCCCTTCTGCTTATAAAAATTCCAAGGATTAGTGGGAATCAGACAAAACACCATGTGACCTAGCGACACAGTGTGTAGCCAGAATAACCAAAGAACCAGATTATATCTTTTACTGGCAGATCTAGGATTTCAAAAGGGATGACGTATACAGGAGATGCAACCGGCACCCTAGAGGTGACTGCATCTCCCACTACCAGCAGCCTTTCCAACCCTGGTAAGCAGACTATGTCCCAGAAGCAGCTGCTTGGTCTTTTTGGGTCCCGGAAGCAGGTAAGAGTCCCTCGCTGCCTCCTGTTCTTGGCAGCCCTGGTCCCCCGGACTCAGTGCCACCACACCTCTCCTCCCCACAGGGTTTGCCCAGGGCACTAAAATTATTCATTACACCTCTGGGCACAGGAAGGGGGGCATGCATTGACACCCCTGCTATCTCCAGCTGACCCAGGAGCAGTAGATGCTCTAGCGGTGCTCCTACCCCCTCCAGCTGGGTGCTATGGGCAGCAGCTGCCTTTGGATGCCTGGGAGAGTGACAGTGGTGATGGATCGATTCGCTCCTTCTTGCACCTACTCCCATTATGGGGCCAAGCCCCCCTTTCTGCCCTCCCACCCCATGTGTTCCCTGTTCACTGAGAGCAGGCACAGGCAGGTGGGGGGCTCCCTACAGCCCAGCTCCCTGTACACCCACATCCCACAGCTAGAGCCTCCAGCCCAGTGTGGGGAAAACCAGGGGAGGGGACAGGGAGTAAGGACCCGTGTGCTACCATTGCTGTGACTGGCAAGCCCCACACACAGTGCAGCCAGTCCCCACAGCCCCCAGCTGGAGTGGGACATGAGCAACTCTGGGACTTCCTCTTCCCTGGGTCAGACAGGAACAGTGGCAGGCAGGTCCCCGCTTCCTCGCCTGCCACCTATGTGGTCCTGGGTACCTCCTACCAGCCTGAAGCTCCAAATGCAGTTCAGGCTCTGCACAGGATGCAGGCATTTGGGACTGTGAGAAACTGATGCCACTAGCATATGAGCTATACTTTGAAAGGAATATTGCCCCTCCCCCCAATCTTCCCAGATACGTTTTCTGAATGACCAGATAGGCAAAATTACTCTAAACTATCTGTGAAACATTTAAAACAACAAAAACTACATTCATAAAAATAAAGTTTATTGCTTATATTTTCATACAAAATTAAACAATTAGCTAGCATCTCACTATGCTTTTTGTCATGAAGACTCTAAATTTAACTGTCATTCCTGTGTAAGCTGTTTCTTAGCAACAAAACACTTCCACACAGCTCATATGACAACAGTAGTTACCATATTTACTCAAATAGAAGATAACTGTAATTGTAAGACAAAAATTAAATTCTGTATGTGGAAAAAATATAAATTTGTTATAATTTTCCAGGTATATAATCTAATTATTGGAGGTATGCTTTAAATTTGTCCCCCTCCCACTGCTACAGCAGGGGAAATAAATCTGAGGGTTAGGTAGCCCCTTTACTCTCTGCTTCTCCCCATGCAGCCCCTTCCCCCTCTCTTGCAGTCCCTTCCCTCTCTCCTTACTGTCAGACTCTGCTCTCCCTGAGCGCATGGAAGTGAGGAAAAACTTGAAAACACTGGCCTTGAAATTAAACAGAGCTGCAGTAATTTGCACATGGTACCCATATGCTTAGTTCATCTAGAATTGATGCTGATGCACATTACCTATTTAAAATTGCAGGAAGCTTCACAATTTTAAGCAGAACTTTGCAGGGGGGGCAGTGCATGCATGCAGTGCAGTGTTCAGCCACATAACAATTGAGCAGAACTCAACTGTTCCAAAAACCATAAGGATTGAGCAGGCAGAACTCAAATTGTTCTAAACACCATGTATGGGCCTACAGCTAGTGAGCATCCACTAACCCAGGCTCTCACCGTGGGACTTCAGATACTCCCAAATCCATTGGCAGGCATTCTACATGCAGGCCCAAGCCTGGAGGTCTTGGCATTCAGATGCCCCAGCTTGATCTACACCTACTTAGAGTACAAATTTGTTATATTATTCCAAAGGCAAAAGGCTCATGAGTTCATTGGGCTTTGCCATAGTAGAGTCAACAGCATTTCAAGCCACAGTGACCCCACAGCTCCATATGTGTGTACTCCAGATACCCTCACAAATGAGCCATGTGCTAATTAGTCTCCCCACATGACTGGAACCAGGTGTTCTTGTCATGAGTCCTGGGATCCTCCAAAAATGTCTATGCAGATGAATAACAGGGCAACCAGGTCCAGCTTCTCTTCAGGGAGGGCAGGGCCACACTACTCATATGCAACAGGCTAAGGGAGTGGGTAACAGAGGGATTCTGGCTGAGCTGTATGGAGCCCTGTTTGGTGATATTTGCCAGACATTTAAGGTTGGTGAAGAAAAAAGGAATCACTGAAAATGGGAAGGAAAGCTACAGTTCAGCTATGACTTGAAAAAGAGCTGGCACTGAGGGGGACTGTGCTTCATGGACACTCCCATACATCTTTTTCACATGTGCTGTTCTTTTGGCTAAGGGGTGCTCTGGGGCACAGGGGAGTGGGTGCATTTATTGTAATAGGAAGCACAGGTTTCTTAATGTGCTTTTAAGATGTGTGATGGAAAGTTTATGATAGAGGATATACACATATAACTCTAGATACAGAGATATATATTTTAATAAAAAAAAAAACCCAACAACAAGGAGAGGGTATCAGGGCTGCCTTTGGCCCTCAGTGCCAGTATCTCCCAGTGCAGTGCCAGTTCCTTGTGCAAGGAACACCTGCCCCATTTTTTAAAGGAGAAAAACATTCAGTATCTCGACCTTTCGGGCTAAGATCAAATATAGCATTTTTGGCACCGATGGGAGGGCCCCGCAAAAAAAAAATTCAAGTTCCATCAGCTCATTTGCCTAATATGGGCCAGTCGGTGTTGGCTGCATTTAATCAGCTTCATTGTTGATTTCCACTGCTGAGCATATGCTGCTATTGGCAGCAGTTTAATGAGAGACAATGTATTTAATGAGGTCTTCTTATATGCAAATATAATTTGAGAGGCTTTTTACCCCATGCTGATAGGAGGAAAAAATCTTGTCTTGTATTCAAGTAAATACAGTAATAAATAGAGACGAGGGTAGCAATCCAAGTAAGGATCCTAAAAAGTTTGTAAAGCCTGCACTGAAGTACATGAGTCTTTGTGCTTTCGCATGGAACTACATCGTAAATAAAACTTACAGTTTTTTCTTCAAATCCAAATACTCCAACAGGAGAATCATTTGGTGGAATAAATATAGTCACTGTGGTATCATCCCCAAGCCTGGCACCACCTGTCACCTGGATTAAGGTGATGCTGAATGTCTCTAAAAATTCAACTACAATGTCATCTATTATTGTGATTTCTATTACTCCAGTGGCCTGCAAAAGACAAAGAACAAATTAATAATACATTTTAAGATGCATCTATGACACCAGTGGACTGTACTTTCCAAATAAAACTCAAAGATTTGAGTCTTAGATTTTTTTAATTGTAATAATGTAATTTAAGATATTGCTAGATAAATTGTAATACATTTTATTATAGACATGTAAAATTATATTAATCTATATTCATCCATGTAAAATAAGATAAAAAGAAACTAATGTTCAGAATATATTTAAAACTCATTTATGGCAAGTCCTATGAAAGCTGATGAAATCTTAAAGATCCCAATATAGTGTAAATTAAAAAAAAAAAAACTTGACAATCATATTTTCTTCTGAAAAATGTTGGGCTAGCTGTTATAACAAGTAATCAGTGACATCACTATTAGCAAAGAGAAATTAAAACAGAACAAAACTAAACTCTTCTTTGCAGTTTTGTTCTGGGTATGGGACAGTTTAAGCAGTTATAGTGAGGCTGGTGAAGTTACACTTTCATGTTGCCCTGGCAAAGCTCATAAATACACTTTTCCTAAGCCAGTATGAAACTGAAAATGCATCAAGCATGAATTTTCATGGCACAGGAGAGTTGGGACCAAACGTATTTGGAACTACATTGTCCCTTCCTAAAAGGCACTGCTGAATATTTATCGAATAACCGAAAAGCCCTTTTAAAATTTAGAAGGATTTTTTAAACATTTCAAAAGTAACAAGGTGATGTATCAAAAAAACATATTTTTTAAAATTAGTAAATTATTTGACAATGCTCCTTTAAGAAAGTTTTTGTAGTAATACAAACAAACACAATGGTGCACTGCAAATTACCAAACTCTCTTCAAATTTGTAATCTCTGTTGTTATAAATGTTAAAAGATAAGTGTTCGGTCTAGATGATTCCTGCTTTTTTCTTCCATTATATATCTCTTTAGCAAGTAACAACATGCCCTCTGTGCTGCATTTGGTCCTAACCAAAACTTCATTCACAAAGCATATCTTTTTTTTTTTTTTTTTTTTTTTTTTTTTATGTCCAAGCCCACTTTTCCTTTCTCCTGCCAAAATATCTCATTTCTCTCTTAATATGACATGAAATCTAAAAACATACATACACAAATAAAGAAACAAAGCAAGCCACTGTTTGATTACAACAAATTATGGGTTAATCTGAATTTCTGACTCAGCAGCCTATTGATGGGCACGTAAAAATAGAGGAACAGCCTGGCTGACATACCATGTTTGTCTTAGTTTAAACACTAAACTGCCATTAAAGTCAATGGGACTTCTCACATGCCACAAGTGAAGCAGCCATATAAGTGTCTGCAGGTTTTAACTGAAAGTCTTTAGTGAATCATTACTCAGTTTTTATAAGGAGATAAGAAAGACCCCTGCCTGCATATCCCAGAAAGGCTTATATTTACAGCAATAGCATACTTGTCCTTCTGAAAATGTAAGGATTCCAGATGATGGAGTAAAGTCTTCCAGGCTAGCAGTGGCAGGTACTGCTTCCCAATAGAGATCTACTGATTCAAACCTCCCAGCCATCCGAATCACTGGCAGCTTCAATACATTCTCTGGTGGAGGCACTTCATAACCAGGAACAGCTCCACTTATGTCCTAAAAATGCAGAAAAAACATTGAGTACCATGGCAAAAGGTTTCTTTTTTCCTATTCTCTCCAGAGGCCTGATGCTAAATATTGCCAGAAGCGTGGAACTATGCCCTAACAGTACATTTAGATCCTTTGATATATGACCTCTAAGCAATATAGTATTTCTGATCTTTACTACACAGATAACACCACAAAAATTAAGGTGATCATTTGATTTAGATTTACGGTAAAATAAACCACTGTTTTTTAATGCGTCTAGTTCCTAAATGAATTAAGTATATTTGCAGTAGGAAACCTGCATACAGAAATAGCCTGTCCAGCATTTGGCCTGTTAATTCATTACAAATTACACTTATTACCTGAAATGTTTTTACTACAAATTTAAAATGCAGCCTGAAAATTGCTAGAACACACTATTCTGTATTTTATATCCAGTCTTACCCTGGTAACATTGAAGTTAAATATTCCTCTGGGGTCATCATTTTCTTCAATCATTATCTCAGCTATTTCTAATCCAGGTCTCTTCACGCTTGGCTGCCCTCCAGTGAGAGAAGAGTCTACCAACTGCACATCAGTAATATTGATTATGAATCCTTCATGTAATTCTGGAACATTATCCTGTAAAAATATTTTTAAAGTGTCACCTCCTTTATAAGCTCATGTTGTAAAATGGATATTATGAAAGAAGGGAACTGACTGGGTAGCTGTGTTGCTGACTAGGCATGTACCAGATAAAACTGCAGCAGTTGGGATTATATAACCAATTCTCTGCCTCATCACACCACCTCTGAAAGGGAAAGAACTTTTTTGTTTTGTTTTTTTAATACTCTAGTGACTTTGAGGACTTGAAGTTGTCAGCCAGAGCTAAAATCTACAAGAATTTTAATGAATACTGCTGGCTGCATCCTTGTTTCTTTTCCATACAGGAAAACAGGCCAGAAATCCAAAAACTCAGAAAAGACTTGCACTGATTATTTTCCCTGAAAAACTGGAGACCAAATCTGTTAATGCATATAAAGTTAAATTATTGTGCCCTTTCTGAAGGAGTTCCAAATGAAAATCTTAACACATTCCTATGACGGTTTAAAATTCACCAAAACATTTTTTTTCATTCCCACAGAAAAAGGAATTGGGTTGGGAAAAAAAAAAAAAAAAGCAGCACTTGGACCATTCACAAACTAGTCACCAGTGTCCAATTCTGCTGAAATGGGTGCACACAGTTCTATTTTAAAAGCCAATGTTTCTCTAACAAGATTTCAGAACCTTGCCCCATTTCTTCTTCCAAAACCACCTCCATATTTCCTTTTAAAACATATACATCTTAGCCAGGAAAACTTCAGTTACTCACAGGCAAAATGGTGACTCTGACATAAGCCATTGTTGTGCCCTCTGCCATAATTATTGTTTCCTCTTCTATTATATAATCTTCATTTTTTGTGGCTTGGTTGGAGGGCAGGAGTGAGAAATTAGGCTTTGAACTTAACTGCACTGAAATGTCTCCAACAAATCCTTGTTCTCGAAGAATTTGTAAAGTAACAATAGTTGAAGTCCCTGCAAGAAAAATGGGAAATCTCTATCGGCCTGTTAGCCATCAAGATATGCTTGCTGTAACTATTTTCCAGATTATTTTTTATTTCATTTCACTGAGCTAGAGTTGTCTGAATCCCTCAGTGAAATCATTTAATGTTAGAGTATACATCTGATCTTTAAAATCCCAGCCAGGACACTCCCCATTTAGTGAATCAAGCAGTTAAACACCCACAGAAACTATCTGGATTTTTTCAGAGCATATATGGCATATAACGACACCTTCCTACTTGTTCCCAGCCAGCCCACTTATTCTAGTGGGCTTCATATAATTTGAATCACTCTGAAGACACTATTAATACAGATACAGAAAAATACCAATCCAATGCTCACGAACTGACTGGAAGTTTGGGTTCTAGAGCAGGACAACCGGACAAGGCTAGAGCATAAACAAAAAGTATAGGAAAAAGACAACTTTTGAGTGTTGCCTTTTAAATGATAGTTTGCCATACGATACCATTTACATACTAAACCTTACAAGTAAGTTCTGTATTTACCTCAACTAACAAAGTGAAGATGACAGGGCTGACAGCTCAAAGCATGGATGTAGGACTTTTTTTTACCTGGTGGGAAAGGACTTTAAGCCTGAAGCTGCTAGTATACAGGAGGCTGGGCAAAGAGCTTTTGAAGCTCAAGGGATATAGAGAATGATGAAGACTAGGAGACTAGTCTTGGAAAGGGAGAATTCTATCTAAGAGCTGGATGCCAGGATGAGAACAGGAAAACTGAGTGGTGGGGCTATACTCACAGAGGAAAGAATATGAAGTTCACAGGATCAATAACTGCTGGTTGAAAATATGTAGTAAGGGAAAGGTCTTCAACTGATAATCATTCTGATTCTACAGAATACCTAGCTGGCCACCTATTGCTGTCCTACAACAGCTTACTCTGAAGAATACTAGCAAAGCTGCAGCAACACCTCAGACTTCATTTCAAGTAAACTTTTGCTCCCTACCCAGCCTAGTATTTGTCTCTCTATTCAAATCATGCAGAATGGAGGTGGAGTCTCCTATTAATTTCTCTGGAGTAGTAAATGCATAGTGGCAGCACAGGAATGTCATATACCACCTCCCTTCCAAAGATTTTCTGTCTGGCAGCCTTTTGCATTGCACAGACAGACAGCAAGTTTGAGCCATTCATCTTAATCTAAGTAATAGCCTGTGGCCAGTAGAGAATCTGCAGGACTAAACATCTCTGCAGCATGTGATCTATAAAGACAATAATAATATTTCAAGGAAGACAGAGGAAACTAATAAATATGGAAGAGTCCCTTAAAAACTAAATTCCAAAATGTTAATATTATTTTACAGCTTACTATACACCAGCTACTCTTTAGAGTAGGGCTGGCCACAAATTTCTCACTATAACGGAAGTTCCTTTTTCAGAAAATCTAAATTTTCTCTGAGGAGGAAATAAATATACACAGGAACCTTCCTGGTAGACAGGCTTAGGCATCCTGGTCTCTGAGCATTCAGGCTTCTCACTAACACCCCCTACAACCCAGGTACCAGGAAGGCAGCTGAGCTGCAGAAAAACAAAATGATCCAAAGTTCTGACCTCTTCCATCTCCTCCACAGCGAGTAAGCATCCTGATGGGCAATCAGGGAACCTGGACACCAGGACAATCAGTCTAGGACAGCCTGCCTATAATGTGCTATATCAATTTCACTTTCTACTTGCATGGAGAAAGTGATATTGACAAGGACGGGTATAGGCAGGCAGCTGGCAAGGTGAAAAATCTCATTTCAGTTTTTTTAAATTAATTTTTTCTGACAATCACTTTTCACAGAAGAAAAAAAAATAGCCTTTTCTTCCAATCAGACACGTCTTCTGGCCAACTCTATTTTTAGCCATTAGAAAAGAGATTCTATAAACTAGGAAAAAAAACCTATAAAAGCAAGTTAATAGCACAATCAACCTGAAGTGTTCTTATATAAACAATTACTGAAGATTTTTGAGTCTATAAAATTAAAAAAGAAGTGACATAGTTCTGTATGCCTAAGGATGCTTGCCTGCTAGGGTGCATTGCTTTTGTTGGTTAATTGATTGCAGTGTAGTGACACAGTGGTCAAGATGCCTTGTTATATAACTCCTAGACATGTGAGCTTGGGCCCTACTCTGAATTTGTCTTAAAGGGTACCCTCAATCAACTGGATAATTGGGTGCCTGGTCATTCAGGCTGAGAAGTCAAACGCAACTGGATGTGATGCAAGCCACGTTACTCTCTTGAATCCACTCGCTACAGAAACTAGTATACTTTAATTATGGTAGCCATGTGAGACTACTAGGTTTGGACGGTCTTTTGATGTCACTGTAGTTTGGGATTTTGGTCAAAACTAAAATATTTTTTTAAACTGTAGAATAAAGTATTACTAGCTAAAAACCCACATAACTGTCTCAGTTTGTAAAGATGCTGATTTTGAAAGCCACAAATATTTGCCTTGCCAGGAAAATAACACCAACCTACCTTCAGGCTCTGTAACTTTAACAAAGAGAGATTCTGCATGCCAGCCAACTACGCCGTAAGGAGAATCATTAGGTAGAATAGTAAGCACAGCCCTGGCCCTCTTCGAGTCTATGATAGCTCCTCTTGTCAGATCCTGAATACCCACAGTAGTGACATGGGTAAGTGTGATAACAACAGACTCTGCAAGTTCTGCGATGCTGTCTGCAAGAACCGTCAAGGTGATGGTAGACAGGGCTTGACCTTCTGAAAATGTAATCTAAAAGTTTAAAGGGGGGGGAAGGTCAGACATTTCATTTTATTTTATACTGCTGTTCATCTTCACCATGATCTGCCTTTGCATTCATGAAATGCGCAAAACTGAAACCATTTAAGACAGAAAAATAAGTGAAAGGGATCCAAAGGAGGGATCCAGGCAAACAGAAAGATGAGTCACTTTGAAGAAAGGCAAGTATATAATTGTGGCAAAATAATCAAAAGCACATGATTCTGATAGAGCAGGAAATACATCTTAATTAGCAGTGTCACTTTGGGAGATAAACACCCATACTGCTCAATGACTTCAGCATAGCTGCAAAAAGTCAAGCCACCTTAAATAAGAAGCACTTAAAATGGATTTAAGTGACATCCCATTCTGAAAACTGCAGCCTGACTTGAAGCAGAACAACAATAATTTCAAAATAATTATGCAGCTGAACTGAGGCTTCTTCTATCAAAGACTCTGATTTGTTGCTGTGCTTTCATAAAAATCAAGAAACTGAGAAAGTCAGTACAACCTTGAGCTGAGCTGAGCTGAGCTGAGCTGAGCTGAAGCACAGAAAGTATTTGTGCAAGAGTGCTAACTGCAGGAAATCAGGTTCCAACTGCTAGGAAGCAACAGCTTCTGATGACCATGGACTTAATTTTGTCCCACTTGATCTGAAATAGCTGTCTGTCTATCAATTATACTCAGTAGGCCCCTCCTGCACCAAAGTTAACAACAGGACCAGGACTTTCTCTTTGAAGGACAACATACCCTTTCTCTGAGCTCCAATACTAGCAACCACATGAGGTTCATAATGAGTTCTAGGTGGCATCTTCTTTACGTTTACTTTATTGTGAGTTTCTGAAGGAGGGAGGTGTAATGGGGTCACCTACCCCTGTTAATAAGAGGCAGTGTCCACAAGGCTGCAAAGTACAGCAGGCACAGGTGGAAGAGTTAAAGGGCAACAGTGTCCCACCTGCAAACTGCAGGCAGCAGCAGGTCAGACAGCTCATTAGATGATTAACAGCACCTGTGCCCTGTTACAAGGAAGAAGGGGGTCAGATGACTGAAGGAGTCATCAGTGCTTATGTAGCTCTGCCTCTAGTGCTAGAGGTTCACTCTGGTCCCAGTCCTCCTAAGAAGGAGGTCTCTCACACAGACATCAGGTTTATTTGAGCCATGGTGCATGGCAGCAGCTACTGGGGAGTAGGGAGATCATGGTGGGTGCCTGGGGATGGGGCTGCATATTTGATTGGTGGAATCTGAGTCCACAGAAGGACTGTTGGTCAGGGGAGTGGAGCCTGTGAGACCCTGACAAAGGTCCGTTAACAGGGAATGCTAGGGAGAGAGCAAGCGCTGGTAGCGCCTAAAGAAGTAAGTTTGCTAAGGTTGAGTGTAAGAAAAGACACCCTGCTCAGGGAACTAAGTTCAAAGATTGGGCCAAAGCAAGAGGGCCAGATGAACAGGGTGGACCTCAAAGGTCACTCTGGTATTTGAAGGCTAACCTCCCAAATTCATATTTATTTTCCAACAAGGCAATACCCCAGGGAGGCAGAGCGAGGAACAGGCACCATTGCTGATCACAGAGGCAGGCCCTATTATAGGAGGGAATGTTTTAGTAATTTTAATATGAATGTTAAGTTGCTCATTTGACATCCTTGCTGTGTCCTTTGTCCCAAGTCCTTTTCCCTTCTTTTATTTTACTCCAGTTTTCTCTAAGAATGAATGTTGTTTACCTTATAATCATTTATCTGTGATTTCCTGTAACTATTATTTTTGAAGTAGCAGAATTTGTCTGCTACCATCATTTAAGTAAATGGAAACATTGAGCTCAGAGAACACATAGCCTGTTTGTCATAAGGTGGGTCAATAAGTACTTGGAGGGAGGAAATGGGGAACTCTACCACATTAGAGCATCCAAGAGGCCCTATGAGAGAGCTAGATCTAGGACTTATATCATCTAAAATATTTTAAACATTTAGCTTTGTTAATCAGCAATATTATTGCATACCGTTCCTGAAACTGGAAATATATCACTAATGCTCCCATTGGCTATCCACTGTACTGTAACTCGGCCATATGTTCCCAGTAAACGTTCTACATTCAAGGTGATTAAATTGTCTTGTTCCATTTCTTCAACTTGCTTAGATAAAGAAATCTGGAAAAGTATAAATGTAGAAGGACCATTAAAAACAATATGAATATCTGGAAAACACACGAAGAGCTCTTACACAGATCAATTACTCGGTCATCCCGAGGAGGTAGGTACAAAATTTCCAAAAAGGGTTCATAACACTGTTTCCTACATTCCTGTGTTTTTAAGAGGATTAGAGCTGAAGAAAAGAAGGCCTAGATTCCCTGAACTGCTGGCAGAAGTGGCAACAATATTCTGGGCCACTTTGGGATAGAGGGCTGGGAGGAATGAGCATATATTTCAGGGATAAGCCAGATGGTCAAGCACTGAGTGGAGTCAGAGAGCAAGCTGGATTGAGAAGCCAGGAGATCAAGTACAGCATCAGAGCACAAGCCAGAATGATCTAGGACCAGGTTGAGGCCTGTTGTCCAGACACTTCCAGTTCCAGGTTAGGGGTTTATACAGGGGGAACTGGAGGGTCAGCTGACCCCAGATGGATACTTCAATGACACGGAGTGGGCAAAGGGTTAGGTCCTGCTGTAGACTTCACACCAGTTTTGACCAGCCTGGATGGCTAGCCACAGGGTGGCAGGCCAAGGTAAGTGGCCGTACCCTCAGACGAAGGCCCCACACATGAATCTTCAATGGGGCTACCTTGCCTTGTGACATACCCTAATAAGCCCATTGTGATAGGTCCTACAAGTATCTTTTTCTCTAGTTCCCACCACTCCAGTGTTCCTCCTGTAATAGTAGTGACTAGTCACTCCTTTGATTACCACAATCATTACAGAAATAATACATATTTGGGAACCATTTTCTTTCCACAATCTTTTTCTAATATTTAATGGAACTTATCTTACTCAGCGTGGGACCAAAATCTCACAAAGGGTTGAGATGCTGGAACTCATTTTTTTTTTTTATTGTTTTGGATCCTGCATAGTTATTTACGTTTGTGCTATTAGGTATAAAATGCCACTAAACCGGTTCGGTTTAGGACACTGGAGAATCAAACCTATCTGTTCAGTTTACAATACTTTATGTTTCTATTTGGCCCTTGACAGATTATATCAAGACTAATGATGTAACTTAGTACTGTTACCTGTGCAAATGCAATGACTCCATGGGCATGGTCATTAGATGGAATAATTATGTTAACATAACCATTAGCACCAATCTCTGCACCCCCTTTAGGGTTTTTCAACCATACACTGAAGAACTCTTCTTCCTCTGGGATAATATCATCAAGGATATTGACTGCCAACACAGCATCCATGTCTCCAGGTTCAAATATCAATTCACCTGAACTAGCATAAAAAGACACATCAAATATTTATAAATTAAGGCCAGTTGTTTGTCATGGCAAAAATGAGAAACATTATGCCTTTCCTTCCTTGCCATAGCAAAGTGTCAATTTCAGTTTCAGAAAAGGAAAGAACATGGCACATGACTTTTGTAGGGATGTTTAATGTTTTTTCTTCCTACTAGAAATTATGTGAAAAGTAAAACGGATCCTATCCTGTACCACCCTGACCATATACAGAACAAATGTGTAAAGCATAAAGAAGCCTGCTTAACTGAGATCCACTTTGTTCAAGTAAACATGCATCATGATTAATATACTATAATATATGAATGAATATTAGAGAACTATGCAAGTCAATACACTTATTTATAAACTCTGTCAAAAAGATTAAAGCTACCTTACAACGCTGTAAAACAGTTAAGTATAAAAAAGTTCCTAAACATGAATAATTTATAACATAATTTTGTAGCACTGTGTGCTCCACTTATGTACATGCTAGGTAACTGCATAATTTGCTTAAAGCAGAACACAGTGTTAGTCCCAGTTTGTTACCTATTTCTTACACTGTAACAGAGCTGCATATCAATTAAGTGCATAAATAGCTTAAATGCATAGATCGCATCTTTCAGTCCTGCACAGTGTACTTTGTAACCTGTGTCCTGTTTAACTGTTTAATTGGTGAAACTGACTAGGAGCAGTCAATTTCAAGGCTTCTTGATAGGTCTTGTAAATTAGATTGCTGCTATTATCGGCATAGGTGATCTTGGAAAAATAAAAGATAAGGTGCAACAGAACAGCATAGGCAGTTCCTATAATTAAGCTAAGCATTAAGTAAGAGCACAGAGTTTTTTCAGTCCCAGGTTAAATACGTATGGCATGTCCAGACAAGCATGGATGTTTGGTGCCCCGGGGGTAAGTAGTGGTGATGCGCCTTGTGACGCCACTTGTCCCTGGGGAACATCTGTGCCATATGTGCTTTGGCACATGGCAAGCTGCCCCCAGGTGTGGTAGGGGAGGCTGGGGCTAGCACTGTGCTGGCCCCAGCAGCCTTACCTGGGATCCTGGGGGCCTTCTGGCTCTGCTTTTCAGCAGTGCATGCTGACTGAGCATGTGTTATATTGGGGTTTTTTTCCACATTTTTCTGACCCCTAGATATCCATATATATTTAAGTTTACAAATCATTAAAATGATAAAAAAAAACCCCAATTATAAAAAACCCAATATTTAGATTCTGAATCAAGAAATAAATACTGGACTTTGAAATGTTTCCCCCCTACCCCCCAAAAGCAAATATTTTATAAACTCGAGCTGCATACAAAAAGTGCTTCTCACACATTTTACAGCGCCATAAATGAAGACCACTTTTTATAGCATATAAAAAGTTACAGTCCTCTTAAAAATGACATAAGTACAGTATTGGGGATGGGGGTGCCTCTGAGCCTCCGTGCACTTTTTAGGCTAGGAGGTGCTCCACAGCCTTCTGGGATTTCTCCACTAGCCAAAAATTTGACCAGCCTATAGAAATTATTTAAAGCGCTGCAGGTTGCTAAAGTGGTATAAAATACAGCACTTCAAAATGTAATCCCTCATTTAACAAGGGTTAATTTAAAGCACTGTGCTCATTTTAAAAGTGCTGTAAAGAAATGCAATTTTGTTAAGCCATGGCAATACATTGCTTGAAATGGCAAAAAACCCTTCCGTATGTTTTGATGCTCAAAGTATATACCGGATTTAAAGAGGGGGTTTGTTTTGTTTTGTTTTTAAACAAAGTAACTCATCTAGCATCAAAAAGAATCTATCTATCCATTTCAATGACTTTTGGATCATGTTTGACTTTACTGAATTTTGGATCAGGCCATATGTGGAATGCAAGAACTTTACAAAGAGGGTACTTAAAGGTTTGGACCCTTTCTTGGTCAGCAATTAAAGATAAATGAAGGACTTCAAAACAAAAATGATATAGAACAGTATAAAATGGGAAACTTACCTAGGTATGAAGTCTGACTGGTTGGAGACTGTAGTTAGTTCATAAATCTGGGAATATGAATCTCCAGACAGAGCAATTAAGCTTTTGCTGGAATTCAGTGACCTTGCCAGAGCAGAAGCGACATGATTAGCAGAAGGGGCTTCCAGCACTAGAGAAAATTGGTTTACTTCCAAATTCCAGGAATACAGTGCTGATGCATCCTTACCAGCTAGTAGCACATGAACTGTATTTAAAAAAAATGAAAGGACAGGTTAAACAACCAGTGTATGTTTTTCGTTCAATCCCACAGATGCTTGGAAGCACTCCATGGTCATTTTCACTTTCCAAATCTCAGCCAAACAAACACTTGCTTAGTACTTTTGTTCACTGATTTCCACAGTTACTGTTCAATTCCTGAGGGAATGGCTATAGAGAAGCAGAAGGCAGAGCAGATATGTACATTACAGACCAGTGATTCTCAACCAAGGAGTCACAAGATCCTTTCAAGGTTTCCACAGGGTGCCCCACAATGTTAGAATAGGTGTACAGATATGATTCACAAGATAAACCGAGAAATTTCAAATAGGAATTTGTGGTGTTAAAAAAAACATTCTGACTTGTTGTGCTCTTCCCAAGTTCTTTACAACAGAACAACTGCTCTATTATTTTTCTATAGTCAAAAAAAAAAAAAAAAAAAAAGAGAGTGAAAACTAAAAGCTGGCAGTTTCCAAGGAGTGTCTCACATCTAAAAAGATTGAGAACTACTACTAATTTCTGCCTGACTTCAGAATAACATGGCTAACAAGCTCTCTCTGCTTATAGAGAAGAAACCAATGAGGATCTCATTTATACCAATTCATACACTAGATTTAATTATATTGTAGTCAAAGGATTTAAACACAGAAGGTAGATGAGGTCAGTATTTCTCCCATTAAGTTACTTGAATGTGGAAAACAAATTTTGCACAAAAATAGAGCCCTGGTCTAGTCAGGAAAGTGCAATTATCATTACTGTTATTTTTACAGATAGCCATAATTAGTTTCCTCCAGACCTGCAGCCAACATTATTCCATCACACCAGTATGCTCTCCTTCAACCCCCCAGCCTCAACTGATGCTGTTGCATAAATGTCAAAGTTATTGTGAATTGATATTAATTTACAATAGTGCCTAATTATTGGGGAGCTTTTGTATTTTGGGCTCTTTATGCATCCAAACTTTTATGTCATGTTGATTTGACTGATGTCATCCTTACCGTTAAAAAGATGATTTCATCTTTACATACACCTACAATATTATCTAAGTGCATTTTCCAAAACAGCATAACAGAGCAAGTAGTACTGGAACAAACTTACCTAAACCTGAAGGGGGCATGAAGGAGTGGATTTTGGTTATAGCATAAAATGGAAGGGACTGAAAATGCCTGAAGAAAGATTGTCCTGTTTCCCAGACTAAAATTTCAATTGAATTACTGGATTCTGCAAAGCAAGAACAACAAACCAAACATTTTGTGTGTCCAGTAATTAAACATACATTATTCAATGGATGACATAAAGCCAGCTCTTGCCACACAGTGGCCCCATCTACACAAGATGCTGACCTGCATATCCAACTACTAAATGACTGCATGGTAACCAGTTATGTCCCCACCCAGCTTCCTGCTGACACTGACTGTGCAGTAGCTCACTACTACTGCGCAGTAGCATCACATCATGGTTCATGTCACGTGACACTACTGAGCAGTAGTAAGCAGTAAGCATCTCACGTAGATGCAGCCAGTGAAGCACAAAATGGTATTTTCTTTGTATTTGGAACAGGAGATAGCTGGCCTGGGACAGTGGTTACCAAATGCTACGAGAGGTAGTGAGCTGTCAGTCAGAAGGCAAGCTAGATGTACACCTTTATATACATACCTGAAGCTCTGTCTGGGGAGTTTAAATAGGGCAAAAAAAAAAAAAAAAAAATGGCCAGTCCAATCTAAATTAGTTCACCTAATGCACAACACAGATTGGGCTAACCCCTAACTGAATAGGTGCAGAGTGCACCTCTGAGGCTAGGAAAATCCAGCTGCTCACCCCAGCCCAAGGGATGTACTTTTCCTATTCCTCACCCCCACATTGACTGGGCTATTTTTAGACCTCTGATCCCCACCCCCAGATGGATGACCAACCCCCCTAAGCAGATCCACTGATCCCCTCCCTCAGACCTGCTAGCTTCCCAATCCTACCTGACCCTCCCTCACAACCAACTTACTTAGATTGTCCTCCTGAACATCTGCAAAAATGGGGACCCAATCTATAATCACATGACTTAAAGCAAGCTGTATGATTGTAGATCAGATGCCATGAACGTGTGTATGACCTAAATAAGATATACACAGAGAGTATAAGCTTTCATGAGCCCATCTGATGAAGTGAACTTGAGTTTAAGAATGCCTGTGAGCTATATACTTTAGTTAGTCTATAAAGGTGCATGTTTACTTTGCCTTCTACCAAATGCTAATTATTTAATGATTCTGGTGGAAAATGCAAGGAAATGGATATTTAACTGGGAAGTGAACCATCTGCCTTTTCAACAGAGGTGAGTTAAGAAAACAGTATGCCTCATGTCACATTTGTGGAATAACACACATAAATAGTAGTAAAGATTTATCAGCTCCCACTGTTCAAGTCAATAGCCCATTTGTTCTGTATGGACTTGATTACAAAAGTGACACTTCTGTCTGTGCAATAAAAAGCAGAGATTGTCCTGATAATAATGTTATGAGGGTTTGTGTCCACTCTCCCCTCCATGTAAAACTTTGTTTAAAAGGCTGCCTCAGAATATTTTCCATCAAACAGACTAGCATATGCTTAGCAAAATTCATGTTCATACCTTTTGCTACTATTAAATAGATATCAGATCCAGAAGTCAAGGTCTCCATGTGTGTTATTTCATTTACTGGCACTTGATTAAGCTCTTTAAACTCATTATCTGACCATTGGTACAGAAGGGTATTTTGGCTGGCACTTGACAGAGAAATTACTAAGTATATAATACCCCCTCTGGAAAACAAGGCTGTTGAAAGAGCTCCATTAAGTGGGAGTTGATGATGTAATGTAAATATCGTTTTATTCCACTGGAAAACCTATGGAAAATAATAAATACTTTTTTTCTTTAGATGCACACAAAATTAAGACTATATCAAGATAACAGAAACCAGATGCCATAGATGTCTTATTTTAATTATTTTTTAAAATGTATTAATCATGAACAGCTGGCAGCTCAGTTAAGTAAGTTGTCATTCTCTGTCCAGCTCCAAGCAGGCAAGCAAAAACTAATCACAACCGATAACACACTTTTTTTGGTGGCTTCGGCCACAAAGTGAAAAGCTGGAGGGACGTAGAAATTGAACTGCATCCCACCTGTAAAGATGACAGTGCCATTCCAACATCAAGGCACATGAGCAGAATGGTATAGGGTGTACTAATACTGTGGCAGCTGTCTCATAACTTCTCATAACCACAACTAAACAAACTATGCACACGTTATAAACAGAGGAAAGAAGAGATCATTACAACCTGGATGGATTTGGAATCAGTTGTCTGACTTGCAATAACCAAATAGTCTTTCTGGTCCAAAGTGAAATGCTTAACATCTCTGCTTTCTGGAACTGACAGTGTCTGTATCTAATGGAAGCACAACAAGAGAGAGAGTTCTATGAAGTAATTCAGATTTATGACAAACAGCCAATTTGCCTAATAGCAACAGTGGTTAATATATTATTTTTTATTAAAATGCCAAAAAAGCAATACCATGTGCTGACCCACAAGTGTAATTCTTTAATAATCTCTGTGAGCAAGTGTATATGTTCATGGGACCTGATCCAAAAATCACTCAACTTATTTTAAGCTATGTGTTTGTAAATTGGGTCCCCGCTTGTGTAGATGTTCGCTAGTGCCCAAAGCTACACTGGGATTGAAATCAGTCAGGTTGGGGAGAGAGACAGGCACGATTGGAATGACTAGCGGGTCCATGGAGGTGGGAGGGGAAGTGTGAGGGGAGCTGGCAAATCTGGGAGGGTTTGCCAGGTCTGTGGGGATTGTCTGTCCAGGAGTTGAAGGAGTCAGCGAGCTAAAAATAGTCTGATTCAGTTTGTGTAGGGGGAGGAGGTTGGAAAAGTGCAGCCCTGGGGCCAGGCCAAGTGGCTAGACTTTTCCAGCCCTGTGGGTGTACTCCAAACTTGAACACATGTTCAGTTAGCTCAGGCACCAGTTAGCCCAGTCTACATAGCTTAGGTGAACTAAGTTAGAATAGGCCGGCCATTTTTAACCGGTCTAAACTCCGTGAAACATATGTATAGTTCAGCACTTAGATTGACCTAACACCAAATTAAGTCAATCTAAGTGTAACATCTGCACATAGCCTATAAAGACGTAAAGCAAATGCAACTCCTGTGAAGTAAATGGTATATCACTAGCTTATGACAGAGCTAATTTTGGTCCAGTTTAAATTCACTTTATTTATTTACAAACCAAGTTTGTTACAGGACCATCTTATCACAAAAATGCCACATTTAAGGTCATTGGAAAGGACATGATATTATACTAGAGCTGAAAACTAAATGGCCTCACAGGAATGGACAAAAACAAAACAGGCGTTTTACCAGTTGGATTCTGACTCCAGGTGTGAATGCATATACACTATTGTCGGCTGATCCCCGTTTCATTTCTCCATGAGTAATCACCAGATAGTTGGTGCCACCAATCTGAAACGTCATACAGCTCTGAGGATTCCAGATACTGAAATCCTAAAAGGAGAATCAGAAATTAAAGTTGGTAATATTGCTTCCATTGCATATAAAAAACAGAGAAAATTAACACATAAACAAAACAAAAACAAAAACAAAAGAATTTACCTCAATTAGAACAAAAATTCCACGCCATTGATAAACTGAAGAAAAACTAGATGGGGTTTTACGCATCAGAACACCATATAAAGAATCTCCTGACGTAAAAAAACACCAGCTAGATTCTGACTCTTCCATAAAAGTTTGAAAGACAGATAGCACACTGATACCATCCTCTGCAATATATTAGAAAACACCAAACACTATTTACTATTAAATTATTCATAGGGTCTTTTCTGCTCTCATCTTTTTTAATTTTACAAACCAAATTCAGATCTATTTTCAAACAGAAATAACACTATTGATGGCATATTGTATTTTTAATATTATCAACATACCCACAAGCTAAAGCAATAAGATTGTTAAGTGAATTGAGCAATACATGTATATTTTTGTCATTTGCATTCTGAATACACAAACAAGTCACACAGGTAATTCAAGCTAAATTCTTATTAAGACTATTATGAATTAAACTAGAATACAAGTGAACCAAGGAGAAAAACTAAAAAGAAAATACAAAAGACTTTTTTTAACCAAGTAAAGAAGCATTCAAACAAAAATTGGTAGAACTTAAGACATCTGCTTAATTAACTTTTGAACAAATAAACATAGCCTTATCTAAATTAAACTGTATAACACAAAGGTATGGTCTCAATCTTGCACATACTTATGCAGGCAATAATATTTCTTAGGCAGATGTTACACTTATGATACAATTAAAAAGTTAATTGAATCTTAAATGCAACAAATGGCATAATGAAACAGGAAAGGTCATAAAATTATTATACAAAAACAATGTAATAATTGTGTGGCTGACTTCTATCACACCTTAAATTGTTCATCCAGCAGGGTTGACTGTACCAGATCTCCAAATGACCCCAGTACAGTCCCTACTAGCTGACAATTCTCACTGAGCAACAGAGGCTATAACACCACACCAGGGCTCATACTGGTCCCCAATGGACTCCTGATCCTGCCAAAAACCAGCTGACAGTCATCTAGAAGGGACTGCACCAGGGTTCCAGTCTTGATGTATTCCCAATCTTGCTGACACTCAACTGATTGTCAGCTGGACTGGGACCCCACTGGAGTTTGAACCAACCAGAGAACAATCAGCTGATCATCAGCAGGATCTGGACAAGACTGGGGTTGCCTTTCATGGTCCTGATCACAAGAACGTAAGAGCAGCCATTTACTGAGTCAGGTCATAGATCCATCTTGCCCAGTATCCTGCGTGTCACAGTGGCAGAGGGAGAATTAACTAGGTATGCACAGGGTTTTTCCCCCACTGTTCTTCTCTCATTTACAGCTTTCAGCATTTAAGGTCTAGGAAGTTCTGATTCAGAGGTTGTGCCCCTAACTCCCATGCTCAATAGCTACTGATGCACCTTTCCCCAAGAATTTGTCCAATCCCTTGTTAAATCTGGCTAAATTGTTAGCTACCATGTTTTGTGGCAATGAGTTCCAAGCTTTAATTACATGCTGTATGAAAAAGAACTTCCTTTTATTAGTTTTAAACTTACTACCTACTAGTTTCATTTTATGATCCCTAGTTCTTGTATTGTAAGGGATAGTAAATAATACATCTCTATTTACTTTATCTTTACCATTTAGCATTTTGTAAACCCTTATGCCCCCCTTGAAGCATTTCTTTAGTAAATTAAATAGGCCTAGCTTCTTCAGTCTCTCCTCATGTGGAAGACTTGCTATACCACTAATCATCCCCATTACCCTTATATGCACCTTCACCAGTTCTACTATATCCTTTGAGGGGACCAGAACTGGGCATGGTATTCAAGGTGTGGACATGCCATGGATTTGGTGGGCCATGATGATAGTTTTGTTTGCAATTCCTTTCTCCAATAACCCCTAGCATTTTGACAGCTGCTGGGCACTAAGCTGATGTTTTTAGCAAACTGTCCACAATAACTGCTAGATTTCTTTCCTCTGTGCTAACAGTTAATGTAAAGCCCATCATAATGTAGGTACAGTTCATGTTATTTTTGCTGATCAGGAGCTGGCAGAGACCACACTGGGCCTGTTTAAGCCACAGTGCTGTTCCTATCCAGCTGACAATCATCTGATAGCTGGCTGGCTCCAGGAACACACCAGGGTAAGTTTGAGCACTCATATGGTCCCAATCCAGCTCACAAATCATCTGATTTGTCCTGATTTCCAGCTTGCTAGTATAGGAGAAGCCTGGGGTCATTATCCTGGACTCCCCTAGCACTAGCAAGTCAGGTGTGATTATGATTTGATTCCAGATTACAAAACTGTGCATCCTATTATGCATGTATGGCATAGCAGGATGCCCAACTGTTGGAATGGGGGATCACATCCCATCATGTCTTTAAGTGACCATTTGCCACTGGCCTCAGGCCTAAACCCTATGTAGTTTTACGTGCAGTAATCTTTAGCCACTGTGAGGCCTGATAAGACTGAATTCAGTAGCTGTAGTGGAGCATGTGCCAATATTGAGACTCTATAATGCAAACCTTTCAGACACAGGCTGTCACTATAAGCAGATGTAAAAAATGCCTAGCATACTCTGGATAATGAACAGCATAGCAAAAGTAACCAATACTAAGGAACAAGTCCTCATATAAAAATAAGTTAGGACAATAGTAATTTCAGCAGTCTCTAACAGAAGTTATAGACAATGGGAGGGCCCTTGAGACAATGAAGCAATTTTAGCTATTGAATCTTTACATTCCCTGGGAAATTCAGCAGTTTATTTAATCAAGTCCAAAAATGGATTTGCATTTCAAAATATATCCCTCTGCATTGTAGGCCACTACAACAACAGGATATGTTGAACAAAGACAGGAAGGAACATACTTATGCCAAATGCAGTGTTGGATAAGGTCTCCCACTCTACACTCACAGATGTGTTGAGCCCATTACTCCGAGATATTTTCAAGTAAACTGTAGTGTTGGCTTCTTCAACTACCAGGAAGTTGGTTCTAAGCATAAGAATTGTGAAATAAAGAAGTTCTTTTTACAATGTATAAAATGGTGCAAAAAAAGCCAAACATCAGTTTTAAAATAGAGCTTCCCCTGTGACACAGACAACAGTAATGAAACAAAAATACTAGCAACCAGCTGCTTTATAGGAATAACTGGTATTACTGCCTCTTGCTGAGGTTTTCTGATGCTTCCAATTATAAGAATGTGATTTTAGATATCAGGGAGGTTAGATCAAGTTAAAAATGGCCATTTGATCCAAGTTGGGATGGGGGTGCTTCGAGGGGCAAGCAGGGTCTGTTAGCAGGGATCAGGGGGTCAAGAGGGGACTGTGGTGGGGATGGGGGAGCAAGCGTAGTATACAGAGGGATATGGGAGTTTGGGATGGCAAGAAGGGTCTGCAGGGAGTAAATTGGGGGAGTAAGCACAGTTTGCCAAGGGGTGCTTGGGGGATTGGGGGTTAACATAGTCTTGGAGGGTTTGGTGGGGTTAGGGGGCTAGTGAGGTCTGTGGGGAGTTTGTGAGGATGGGAAGGCTCTCTTCCCTGGGACCAGGGGCTGTTTTTAGCCCCCCCAACCCCTCCAGTGAACCAACCCATCATGCCTGTGGGGAATGCAGCCTCAGGGCTAGGGCACGTGGCTGGGCTGAGAACTGTACAGAAGTTCAATTAGATCAGGTCAAGTGGGACTGATCGAAGTTAGACTACCTCCAAGGTACAGTTAACTTGCCATTTTTAGACTGATCTAAACTTCCTCAGTTTCTGTACAATTCACAGTTAGATCCACCTAAATAGAGATCCAAGCATAAGTAAGGTCCACACATGGGTGAACTAAATTAAATTGGGTGGCCATTTTTAACGTAACCAAACCTCCACCTAACCTCCCCAAACATCTGTATGTACTGTTAGTGTACAGAATAAATCTGTACTGGCTGTGGATCCAGGTTTTGTAGTGTAGATGTTGCTTTACTGGTTGCAGAATTTGAACAGCATATAGTGAATAAAGCAAAGAACTGCAAAAAGAGAAAGGCCTGCCTCATGCTTAAGACACTTGAATGTTGCTCCAGAGATATGCTTTCTGTCCCTGCTCCTGTCATAGAGTCCCTGTGTAAGACCAACCTAGACATTTAAGCAACAGTTTCCACAGGTACTCAAAACTGTACATTCTGCACAGCTCTAACTGAAGGCAATGGGAGCTGTGTTTTGAACTTATTAAGTACTATATAATGCTAAGTACTTTTAAGAAACCAGTCCCAGGCATTACAAACTGGATACGTGAAATTGATACCACATTACCTAGATATTTTTAAATTCAACTACTATTTATCTCAATGTCACTTTCCCAATTGTAAACTAGGATAATTTAACCTCCTCCCCCCACTGTTATGAAAATAAAATTTTCTGTAGTACTCAGGTATTATGATGATAGCCACAGAAAAGCGATCAAGGAAGCAGTAATTCTGTGCTTAAAGCATGGCTTGAATAGTGTGCAGCAAACAGTACTGTAGCAAAGGTTGTGCCAGAGATGTACTGGTACCAGGCACCCTTGCATGGTAGGGGGAGAGGGTGCTAAATCAAATGCAAGTAATTATATGTAGCATGAGGCACAGATCCTGGCAGAAAAAAATAGTACAGATTTATGTAATCAAAGGTTGTCTCAAAATGCACACGCCCAAGGGAATTTAAATACTCACATATCCTAAATTGTGAGCACTTGGCTTTGCAATTCTAATAGTGTTTTTCTGCCATTATATTACTAGGCAAATAAACATAAGCTACTAAAGAATAACAGCAAGGAACATCAGTCTTCATTCTCATTTTTCCCCTTGTGTCTGTCTTCTTGCTTAGCAACAATATTATTAAATGATTTTCAATTAACTAAAACCATACATTGTTCATTGCCTTGTTTTCTTTGAGCAGTTCCATTAAAGAAAGATGCAGAGAAATAGCCCATCAATCGAGTATGAACAATTATCCTCTTTTTAATTGAATTAGATACTGTACCTATTTAAAACTGGGTAGATAGTAAAAAGTCCCAAAGGGGCCTGGTTCTGTAACACCGTGATCATAGTTTCTATTTTTGTGCCTAGTCTGGCTCCTCCCGTTGGGTTGAACAGAGTGACAATAAAATGTTCATCCATTTCTGGTTCTGCATCAAGTATGGCAGTAATGTGCAGAGTCTGAGGATAAAACAAGGAGGACATAAAGGTATTTAAGACATGACACCTACTGATAGAAAATAACTCCAACAGTTGATGCTACTTTGGTGACTTCAGAGGGGCTAATCATGATTTGGCTCACAGTGGGAGTAAAGTAGCAGATACCACACTCAGTGAGAAAAATGTGAAAATCAAATAGTTATCTAGAGACGTGGTTCTCAGCCTGTTCTTTATGGATCCCTACTTTTGAACAACTGTTAGATGACCACACAATTTCCCTTTTCATTGCCTCATGGTTCTGTTTCCCATTCTCTTCATCCTCTCTCTCTCCTACAATTTTTTTGTTTCTGTTTGGTTCACGTTTTCTGAGATCATGGTAAAGGGCTGGGGCTCTTTTGACATTCTAGGTTATTTGAGAGGCTCCAAATCTCTTGGAAAAGACTTCTTTAGTACTGGGTTTCCTTCTTTGTTCTAAAGCTCCCCTTCCATATATTCTACTCACCAGACTCCTAATTGAACTGTCCCTTAGTGATAGCTGTATCGAAGCTTCACTCATGTTGCTGCAATTAAGCTAAGTGCCATAGGAACAGAAAGCATTTCTTTACTGCCAGAAGCAGAAGATCAGAATAGTACATTTCTGGTACCTCTGACAGGCTACCACTGTACAGATCTATGTTTTTTTCTGTTCCAGGTGAAATCTATTTAGTATGTCATATTTAGGGGTTTAAGGAGACCTCAGCTTTTTATATACGCGCTACACTGGCAGCCAGGGGTGTGCGAATTGGACCGTATTTGATTTGGATTCAGCCCGAATCGGGGACAGCGATTCAATTCATTGATTTGATGCTGAAGATTCGAATTCAGCCAAATTGCCACCAAATTGAATCAGAAACCAAAGCTTCGTACAGCCCTACTGACCCCTCCACACATTCATTTAATGTGGTAGTTACTGCGCATTTTATTCAGTACTCATTTAATGAAGTACTAACTAAATGCACAGTAACTACAGTTAGTACACAGTGACACCAGAACACTTTTTTTTGTGATAGTTACTACACTGTAGACTAATAACACTGTACAATAGCATATTAACACGGTTTTTGACTGTCACTCTACTGTGCAGTGTTATTAGGCTACTGTGCAGTAAGCATCTCATGTAGATGGCACCCACTGACTAACTCAACTCTAGATATGATCCAAAGTGCTTCTGCTCAAGTCCTACGTAATGTAGAGCTCAGTTCTTCAAAGATACTACATATATTCTATTAGAACAATTTTAATTATGATTTTCACTGAACTTATTCCATGTTCCCTGCCAGTAAGGCACCTGTGGTCCTTGAAATTAAAACAAGGTGACAGAACTAAGGATGGTCAATATTTTTCAAACAAAATGCTTACTTCATCAAAATGGAAATTTCAGTGGGAATCCCTCAGTGGGAATCAGGTTTTCATTGAAAAAATTTTACAACAATTTTGTTCTCAAAAGTTAAGGGAAAAGTGCTGATATAAGGTTCCTGGATGTTCAGCAAAAAACAGAACACTTACAGAAAGAGCAGCCTGTCAGGTAGGGTCTCGGTCCTGGTCTAGAATGGGCAGGGTGAGGCCAGAGGTTTCAGGATTGGCAGGAGCAGGGGCACTGGTGTGTGTGTGCGTGCGTGCGTGCGTGCGTGCGTGCGTGAAGAAGGATGGGCAGGGGGGGAAACAGATGCTGATAGTGGAGGCAGGCCAGGCTGCATCCAGGAGATGCTGGCAAGTTGGAGATCAAGTGCTGATAAGTTAGTTTCTCCTGCCTGCTCCAGGCCTGTGGAGAGGGTCTTTCCAGTGCCAGGGCTGGCAGAGGAAGGGATTTGCTCTGTGCTCTACTGGAGCAGTGAAGTTTGGTCAAATCATAGACTATTTCTGTGAAGTGTGTGGGGCGGGGCAGGGAGGGAGGGCAGATCTAGGTATGCTAGGATGTTAGAGAGCAGAATGGAGGATCCTGTTACAGAGATAAAGTGTACAAGCATGTATTTCTCTGCTAGAAACTCAAATGACGGCTAATTCTACCTTGTCAGATATGGTAGAAGTTTCTACCTACCATTTTTGGTTGGGTAGAAACTGTTTGAGTGCTTGTACAGCTAGGGTTTCAACTGGTGGTACTGGAATTCCACTGGTAGAAATGCAACATTTGTATACACCCTAAAAATCCACTAGCTGAGGAGGGATTAGGATTCTACCCTAACTAAATAAAATAAATTTAAAACTAATTAACAAAATTATCCATTTTCTAGGTCAAAGTTCTGGGGGTTTGTCTGGGTTTTTTTGGGGGGAGGGGGATAAGCACTAGACACTATTCTTATCCAAAATGAACATTTTTATAGTTTGAGACTTTAATTGCTGACACAATTTCTCACACTAACAGTAATATATTTTCTCTAGGTGAGAGCAATGGAAGTATTCTTAGGCTATAGAATGATACATTAGTTTTATTATAAAGGTACAATGTTACTATAGTCTGAAATCTTCATCTTAGATACTTAGCTGCATGCCAAGTATATATAGAGAAAGTGGCTCTTAGTGTACATGAAAGTAACTTGGGCATTACATCATTTTCTGTTTATTTGAATGGTTCAAAGTGACAAGTATTCCAACAGCAACAACAGGACTAAACATCTACCAGAGATAAGTACTGGCATATTCATACTTTTTTTTACCTTTTCATTTGCAACATGGCATAAAATCATATACCATATTTGAGTCAACTTTCCTACAAGACAGGAAGGAAAGCAAAACACACTGAAAATCAAATCTAACATAAAATGTGGCATGTCTGTCTGCATTCTAACAAATTTGCAAAGGGTCTATTTATCCTGTTTTTTAATTACTACCTGCACATTACCTTTAATCTGACTCCTTCTTCCAGCACAATATATCCTTGTGAAGGGGTCAGATCCACTGTCACATCTGATGAATTCATTTCTCTTATGATATACCGAACAGTCACAGTGCCAAATATCCCCCGAGGGGGTTCCCTAATAATATTCAGTACTGCAACACTTTCCATAAAGTCGAGAGCTGTTGGCTCCTTTAGGAAGAAGTGATCACTATTATTAAATGACAAAACTCCATGACCGTCATCATTAGCAAGGATGGTGACTGTGGCTTTTGAAAGACAGAAAATGAAAAATGTATCATGTTAATGTGATTTGTGTATATAAACATACAAAATACAAATGTATACACACATATTCACATGCACCACACAGCCCGATATATAACCTCTTCACGTAATGTCATACAAATGTATGACTGCATATATTTTCATAGTATCATATATTGTAATTTTGTTGGTGCAGGACTAGAAGAGATAAGGAAATGAGATGGAAAGTGTGACCTTTTTCATCGAAAATAATTATATTCTCCCTCAGACCTCAGTTCAGTAAGATAATTAAGGTGGCTGCCTGGGGAGAGGGCTTGTAAGCACTCGTAAGTAAACAGGCCTGCCTGGCTTAGGCTTTTTGGAACCGCTTTAGTTTGGGAGACATTCTGTAGGTTTGTGTAAAGGAAGGAGCTGATTGTGTCTGGTTGAGGACACAGCAGAAAAAAAAGGAAGGCACTAGCAGGAAAAAAAACCCAATGTCACAATGCCAAAGCCTCTGCCACTGCCAGCCCTTCTTCTATCTGTACCTATGCAGTCTCTGTCCAGGCATGGCCCCTGACTGCCAAGACATCCACCCAGATCTGGCTGATTTTGCAGAGCCTACAGTCTGCCTACCCTTGCCAGGTACAGCCAAGTGGGAGGATGCTTCTGGTGTGAGAGGTGCCTCCTGGTGGATTCTTTCAGGAATCAGGGAAGGGAACTTCAAGAGGACATGGATAGGGTCCAAAACACCTGTGAGTGTGAGGCCTTCATTGAGTCAATGCACAAAGAGACCTCCAAAATCATGGAAGAGGGACAACCAAAAAAAGCCCTGAATGTCACACTAGAAGAAATAAGGGAAGGTGGAAAATGGCAGCTTGTCACCTCCAGAAACAGACAGCATTCCTCTTCTGGACCTGCAGCTATCCAACTGAGAACAAGTATAAAGCTCTCACTTTGGATGAGAAGGAGCCCAGTCCTGTGGCAAAGGAAAACAAGCCATGCACCCCTAAGCGAGAGAGGATCGAGACCACTGCTACCAAGCAAAAGCAATGGGTGGTAGTGGCTGGCGACTTTCTCTTACAGGGCACAGAGGTATCCATCTGCAGGCCTGACCTGTAGAGGCATCCATCTGCTGGCCTGACTTGTGAAGCCCATATCTGAGATGTTATGAAAGATTGCCCAGACTTATCTGACCCTCTGACTACTATCCCACTGCTCATCCCTGTGGACAATAATGATACTACCAGGGATGACCCTGAGCAGATCAAAAGTAACTACATGGCTCTGGGTGCAAGGGTGAAGCATACAGGGGCCCATGTGGTATTCTAGTCAGCCAGAGGCAGATGCATCCTAGAGATTAACACATGGCTGCGGATATGGTGTCACTTGCAGGCCTTCAGCTTCTTTGAGTGTGGGGTGATGTTCCAGGAATGGGGTCCACCTGATAAAGTCTTCATATACAGGCTTGCTAATCTAGTGAGGAGGGCTTTAAAACAGGTCTACTGGGGGATAAAGAAAAAAAGCCCAGGAGGTAAATAAAGAGCCTGGAGACCTGGATGAAAAAAACTTCACAATGTTCTCAGGAAGAGGCCAGGACAGTCAGATAGATATTTGAAATGTTTACACGCTAATGCAAGAAGTATGGGGAACAAACAGAAAGAACTGGAGGTCCCAGTACAATCACAGAATTGCGATGTAATTGGGATTCTGGAGACATGGTGGGACAGTTGATGTGACTAGAACATGGCTGGCAATATAAAGGGATTCTATAGGTATGTCAAAAATAAGACGAAGATCAAAGAAACCATAGGTCCCTTATGGAATGCGGAAGGCAATCTAGTCACAGACAATGCAGAGAAGGCTGAAGTATGCAATGCATTTTTTACTTCAGTTTTCACAAACTGAGGAAGCTACCAGATGATGAGTGCAGTTGGCAGCAGAAATAGGGAAGGAGATAAATAGCTCACAGTAATGCCAGAACTGGTTAGGAATTACTCAGAGAAGCTAGATGCTTCCAAGTCAGCAGGGCTGAATGGGATGCACTTGAGGGTAATGAAACAATTGGCCAAGGTGATTTCAGAGCCGTTGTGCATCTCTTTTGAGAAATCACAGAGGTCAGATGGGGCCCCAGGTGACTAGAAAATGGAAAAATATAGTGCCCATAATTAAGAAGGGGAAGAAAGAGGGTCCAGAAAACTACAAACTAGTCAATCTGACCTCTATACCCAGAAAAATTATGAAGCAATTAAGGAATCCATTGTGAAGTACCTAGAGGAACACATGATTATGAGGAACAGTCAGCGTCGATTCACAAAGGAGCAAGTCATGCCTAGCCAATCTGGCTTTCTTGTATGATAAAGTGACAGGCTCCATGGAAGCAGGAAAAGCAGTGAATGTTATAAACCTGAAATTTAGCAATTTCCACTATAGAGATTTTAAGTTTGCCATTATGAATTAAGCTTGTCATTGTACTTTTATATCTTGTTGTTTGCTAAAAAGATACAATAAGCATTTTTTCTTTTTTGCATTCTTCTTTTATGATATATATGGATATATGGATGAATGAGTCTAAAGTGAACAAAGTTACTAAATGGTGAAAAAGGCTGAAAAGGTAAGTCTGTATCAGGTGGACCAGTCACCCAATAACAACTTAATAACCCCTATGAAGGAGGGAGACTTAGCAGCAAGAATTTGGGTGACACACTGCAAGCTTCACTGAAGCACAGACACACATCTGTATGCCCCACTCCTTCCATATCTCGTACTCCTAGGTTGGCCAGCTGGTGCAGTACAATGGACTTTGGTAACTACAACATCTGCAGAGTGATTGGGAGTGCGTGTATGTGTATAAGCACTCTTTTGAATATGCTAATCAATAAATGCAGCATTTTGTCTTATCCCCTTCATAAGGTCTCGCTCATCATTTAAGCAAATTAGTAATCTGTGCAAAACCACCACATCCTCATTAACAAGCTTAGGAAATACAGACTAGATGAAAGTACTGTAAGATGAATTATCATACTCAGCAGGTAGTCCCTCAATAGTTCAATGTCTAGGTGGGAAGAGGTATCACATAGGACTGACCCCTAGTGAATGCTATGTCCAGTACTGTTCAACATCTTCATTAATGATTTGAATATTTACTTAGTAAATATGTAGATGACACCAAGTTGGGTGGAACTGCGGACACCGCAGGGGAGAATTAGGATTCAGAATGACTTGAATAGATTGGAGAAAAAGTCCACAATCAATCAGATGAGATTCAACATGGCCAAGAGCAAAGTCCTGTACTTGGGATGAAATAACTGCATGCACAAATACAAAGACTAACAAAAGACTTGTTTTTATATTATTATATATAAAATATATTATAGCGAACCAGGAGCAAAACACAAAACAACTGTGTGCTGTTGTTATAAAAAAAGCCAGTAGCATCCTGAGTTGTATTAACAGCAGTGTCACTTGCAAATCAAAAGGAGTGAATTTTTGCTCTGTTCAGCACTGGTGAGGCCTCATCTGGAGTACTGTGTCCGGTTTTGGGCCTCAAACTTCAAGAAGGATGTGGGCAATTTGGAAAGAATCCAATACAGAGCAACAAACACTATTAGGAGCCTTGGAGGCAAGTCTTATGTGGAAAGGCTGAAAAAAAAATTGGGTTATTTACCCTGGACAAGAAAAGACTGAGGATATGATAACAGTCTCCAAATACTTGAAGGATATGGAGCTATGCTTTTGTCTGCGACTACGGGACAGGACTAGAAGCAATCGTCTCAAGCTGCAGCAGGGGAAATGTATGTTGGATATTAGATGGAACTTTTTGACTATGGGGGTGGTCAAGCACTGGAACAGGCTGCCTAGAGTTATGAAATTTCCACGCTGGAGATTCAAGAGCAGATTAGACAGATACTTGATTTGGATGGTTTAGTCAGGGATACGCCTGCCCTGAGCAGGGACATGGACTAGATGATCTTGTAAAGTCTCGTCCATCCCTGCTTTCCTATGGTCCTATAAGGTTGTACCCTAATCAACTTAAAACACATAAGCATTCCCACTAATTTCACTGGGAATGGGGTATAGGTCCAAGTGTCAGGCACATGCTTAAATACTTTGCTGTGGCAGGGCTTTATGCTGGACTGGCCATAAGACACTATGAGATTTATTGCTTACAACATGATTCAGTGCATTATCAAAACTGGCAGGCATTATGTATTGCTTCCCCAATTCATAACACATCTGCTGAAGTGATTTAAAGATAATGAGCTCTGTTTTGCATTCAAATAAGATGGCTCCTGTTAGTAAAATTAAACTAGGCAACGGGAATTCCGCATATTTGGCAAACCTTTATTTTACTGAACTTAAGTGGGAAGGCAGGACGCTCTTTGGATATTATTGTTCTATCTATCTTATCTTACAACACTCAAAGAGGAAATATATGAGCATCTTTAGTCAGGGCATGTGTACCATGTCTTAGGGAGTGACACTGACCACACCATGTGCTATATCATTATATTCCTGTCCCCCACATTACTGCATAATGTCTCCATCTTGGGTGTCCCAGGCCTCCCTAAGGGCAGTGTAGCAGGACACTAAGGTGCCTGCTACTCTCAGAGCAGAGTCACAGGTGTGGGTTGCTACGGCAACCACTGGGGAGTCAGCTGACAGGAAGGGGCTGGGCCTGGCACATATAAACCCCAGGAGTGAGGCCAGGAGGGCAGTTTGCAGCTAGCAGCAAAGGGAGAAGGAGCTCTGCTGGAGCAAGCAGAGTGGAGAAGCCTGATGGCACAAACAGCTCCTGTTTGCCATTACAGGGTGGAGAATTCCCTGGTAGGGATTGAATGATGGTTAGCCAGACAGCATAGATTTTATGTTATAGCCCAGGGGCTTGAGTTTTCTGTTTGTAGTTTTATAAGACCGGTGGTTTGGGTGAGGCTATTAGGGGTTGAAGCAGGCCTCATAGGGGATCCCCGGTGATGTGGGGACCCTGGCACCAGAGAGGGCACAGCATTTTGGGGTGCACTGGTCCCAGCCCCAGAGTGAGGAGGCAGCAGAGCGCCAGGAAGGCACAGAACAAGAGGGCGGTGGAAAGCCAGGGAAGACAAGGGGAGGGCCAAATTACAACAAGGTCCAGATCAAACCACATCAGTACCATCTGCAAGGCTTGGGCTGCAGTGTAGGGAGGAAAAAGAGCCGCAGATAGTGCCCCCTGGCACCGGGGCAAATAAAATGGACAGCCTCCCGCTAATTAACATCCATTAATTAATCAAGATCAAGGTGTGGCAGGAGAGAAGGCAGGCGGTCGGCCCATAACAGGAGGGCGGAGTCACCAATAGAAAGACTCTAGTAGAGGTACTCCTGTCACAGGCAGCTACATCACAGTTCTTCCAGGTTTAACGCATACAGTTGATGTGCTATCCATGCTATGTTGCAGGACACTAGTCAGAGGTAGGCAGTTTTTTCTAGTTGTGGGTTGGAATGACCCAAATTGGATATGGGTAGGAGGGCATTTGGACCCAGCTGCACAATTTCTTTGTGGCATCACGGGAAGAGTGCCTGCAGCCACTACTTGCGTCTCTGGCAGGACAGGGGTGCACCTGCAGCTGAAGCCCCATGTCTGCCCCATATCCAAGGATTCTATGGGCCAGATCTGGCCCACAGGCAATAAACTGAGGTCCACACGTAATGTTCCTGGAAGTAACTCAAGGAATATTTTTTCACTAATAGACTTTCAAAACCCACTTCTTTGTTTAAATAATTACAAACAAATTCAGTTGCAATATATATTGTCATTGTTAAACAAATATTCTTACTTTGATAATGTTCTTTTAAAGTTTAATTCTTTGAATAAGGAACTGGGAACCAGAAATGAGGGACTGAGAATAAGAAATCAAAGATCTCCCCAGGCAGGCACCATGCAGCCTGCAAATGCACAAAATAATCTGGAAGTTCCTGACAAAGCTCTTTTTCTGCACAAGTTTTACTTTAAGGCCTAATCATTTCAAATAGAATCTTGGCACTTAGATGGATTTCATTACAGGTTTCTGTATCTTCAAAGGGAAAGACATCACCCATAGCAGATAAACAATGGTTTCAGGAATACAACATTTCTTGGGCAGAATGAAATTAAAACAAGAGTTAAAAACTCAAGGACATAGAGAAGTCTATCTTACCTGTTGTGTTCTTCCCTAGCTCCAGTCCCACAGAGGGATTTGTTAAAATTAACTGGAATCTCTCATCACCTTCAGGAATATCATCATCAAAAATCACAATGTCAATGAATTTATACCTTTCTCCATCAGCAAAATAAAGAGTCTGGTGGGGAAGCATACAAAGACATTACATGTTTTAGAACATCAACCAAATACAGCCTTTTCAAGTCTGCTCTACAGATTTGCACTGCAGAAATATGGGTCAAAACTGTGAATGTCTCTATACATAAACTGGCTAAAAACAGGAATGAAGATCATCAGTCCACTGCAGAATGAGGGCTAAACAAGGCCTTGTTTACTGAAACCATATTTTAAAAAGCCCTGAGGTAAAGAATCTTCTAAGAAGTATTGTTCCCAAATATGAATTGCATAAATTTTCCAAACAAACATTACAAATAAAATGAAGTCTGATATTTTGAAACATGCATTATTTAGAATATTTAAAGAACAACAGACCCCACATTGAAAGCATTATGTTCGGTTTACAAACTGTATAAATGAAAGTGAAAGCCACTGTAGTTGCAGTGGCTGTCACTTTGCATGACTGAGCCAATTGAGAAAAATACACTGCTTTGCAAATAGTAAAGAAATTTAGGAAATTAATAGCATTGTTCTTGATGTTTGTTTCTTACCCTTGAGGACACATTATAATCCAAACCCAGGTGGGCCTCCAGATTTTGGGCATAGAAAAACAAAGATACGTTTCCATATGATCCTCTGTCCCGGTATGCTACTACTGTCAGAATCCCTTGGTTTTCATCTATTTCAAAACTAAAATAAAAATAAAAAAGAACCCCCAGTGATTAGAAAGATACTCAAAATTCTTAGTTCATTCAATAACATTGAACATAATTTATCTCCCCCTTCCTATTACCAGCTTGTAGTTTTCAGCCTGCATCATTACAAAGGTGACACTGCGGCCGGGGGGGGGGGGTGGCAACGGGCAACATGTCTGCCTTAAAAAGGTTAGAGTGCAACCTGTTATATGCAAGTTAAGTCAAACCTCTACTAAGTAATATATGCCTGCTTCTGAATTATATATTATAAACATGTACATTAGATTTACAGCTATATAGTAAAATCAAAATAGTTTTGTTCAAATAGTTAAAATATAACAATACATATGCAAAAGGTCTGAATTAAGGTAGCCTGGGCATTTTCTGAGTTCCAAATACTTACTTTTGCAACTTTATTAATGCCTTATAATCTAATTGTTTAGATATACATGACAGCAAATTAGATCATTGTTACATTCACATATGAGATGACTCGGTGTTTTTCGTACAAGGCAGACCTTTTTGTGCTATCAATCATACATCCAATACAACTTTTATATTTAGTGGAATTCAGCACATAATGGAGGTTTTACACAATGGCTACATACAGACATTCAGTTTCTACTGGGAAAATCACCATTCTCCTGGTAGAAATCAAAAGTGTGCAGGCAATCAAGCTTTTCCTCCTGCTCCAGAAGTAAAATAACTACAATAAAGTAAAAATTGCTCTCAAAATATTGCTCAGAGGACACTGAACATCTCACGCTTTCCCCTTGCTTAGCTCTCCCTGGGAGCTAGGAGGAGTAGAGCCAGGGGAAAGGACTCGGTGTCTTCCAGAGCCTGGGGTCACCTCAACCGGGTGGATGCATTAAGGGCAGAGTTCCCAATGGCAGAAGTAGACAGGGGCTTTGCCATACAGCTCTGCCACTTGGAATTGCTCCCTATTTCTAACTCTATATCATGGTCCCTGGTGAGGGAAGCAGGCAGGGGACTTTGCCCTGCTGCTCCAATCCCTCTGGGAATATAAGAGCTGGAATAGTGCACACTTTCCTCAGATCAGGAATGTAGAAGGAGCTGGGGAGAGGGAGAGGTTGCAGATTGAACGTCTGTACTCCTTCCTCTCCCAGAATCATTTCTAATGGTAGAAAAATTTCTACAATTGAAATTTTGTACATGGCCACTTTGTTCAGCATAGCCACTTTCTATAACACACGAGACACATGGAAAGTGCCCATATGTAGGCCATGCATTTCTGGCATGTCCCAAGAAATTAATAGTAGAGAAGGGGAAATGGTTATCAGTCCAGTCTATATGTACCCAATGACAGGAAATCTTGCATAGGAAGTTTGAAGATGTAAGCAGATCTGTAACTACAACAGAAATGTGCTGCAATGCAACAGCATGAATGAAGAAGAGAATTGTATTTTCTTATCTGCATTTATTCATGTGTGTGCAGAAAGAAGATACATGTCATAAAATAAGGAAACATATATGCACAGAGCCATCTAGAATGGAATGGACTTAAACTTGCAAGCAGAAAACAACATACTTTTCTCTACAAAGACCGTGTTTACACATGCATCTCTATCAGCTTAAATTTACTGCGCAGTAAACGGTAATAGGTCAGCATCTACATGTGCAGGCATTAAAGCACATTAACACTGTGTGTGGACTGACTTGGGAATAAAGTTAGTCCTAAATCAGTTCACACACACAGTGCTACTGTGCAGTAAGGCGTCTACATGTGTTACTTCACAGTAATTAAATCGGACGTAAATTTCATACGTGCATGGTGCAGGTATCAAATTTACACTCAAGTCTGCATAAATCACCATATTTACTGCACAGTAACCGTGCATGTGTAGACCCGTCCACAAAAAAAATCAGATTTTTGGTTGTATCTATACTGTATTTGGTAAAATTCATTGTTATCTGGATTTGGGAACTGGTTCAACTTTTCCGTTACTGGGGCCAGCTGAGGCCAAGAGCATAAAACATAAAAGGTAAGACCAAAAATCAGGCACATTAAAGGATCTGCTTCACTAGTCCTAAAATGTTTCACTAGCATTAGAAAGATCTTCCACACTTGCCAGATGAACCATCTTTAAAACTGTTTTACTATAATAAAGGTCTGATGAGCTTTCATCAACATCACTGGGAGTTTTGCCACTGGGAATCCTAGTAACCAACCCACATATTATGATCTTCATGGAAGATGAGACTTACTTGGTATTCTGCCATTCAATTACTCCTTTGACTCCATCATTGGCATCAATAATAATCTGAGCAGACATGCCTTCTATATCTAAAAGAAAATATGAAAAAAAAAATTAAATGAAGAAGAAAAAAGAAAATCCATTTATATTGTTTCAGGGTATGATTAAAACTTAATTTCCCAAACTTTGTGCACAGAATGCACTTTTCTATCTCCCAAACTACAGTGAAAGGAAGAGAATGGATATATTAATTGGGAATATTTGGGGGAAAAAGAACTGAAAAATCACCATCACCTATATAATCCAATTCCTACAGCATTGCTAGCAAAGCTTATAAACATTAAGTGCTTGTGAGGGTAAGCTCTGATACGTTAGGAGGTGTCAGAATTAAGGTTGTCCAAGCAAATTAATCTGACCATTTGTGTTTATGGATTACAATCAAACAGTTACAGTTACAGGACTGCTCCTTAATTCAGTGCAAGGATCAATACTGCTTACTGACTAAGCAGATAACAAATACTTTGTTTTAACTTCATCATTAAGCATGTCTGTCCGTGTCTTATTTACCGCACAGGCTCTAAAACCTGCTCTGAACAGAGATTTATTCGTTTCCTTATAGACTTTTCTCTAGCACTCATCACTGTAGCATTTGAGTACTCCACAAACTTTAGTACAATTATCTTCACGATATCTCTGTAAAAAGGTGATATTATCATCACCATGATAATAGGCAAGAAACTGAGTGACAGAACAATTAATATAAGAAGCGGCAAACACCTTTTGGTGCCCAATATGGTATGCCTACAGCTTGATTTTTTTTTAAACATGTTTTTTCTTCAGAACATAGATGCATAAGGGCAAGCTTAATTTTAGTATTTTTTAAATTTTGAGTACTTAACTTTGGAACTTCATTTTTTTTTTTCATTTTAATCTTTTAGAAGACATTTCTCATGTTACAAAAACTAAAAAAAAATTGAGGAGAAAAAACATTTTACCCTATTAACCACTTGCAAGCATCTAAATCAACAAAGCTAAATATTCAGATACACAGCATAGATTTCTACCAAATAAACTAATTAAGCAATTGGTAGAAACAGGGGACTGCTAAATGTATGTGGATTTGTCACTATAACAGGATGGGAAGGGAACATTGTCATTAAGTTCACAAAATAGATATTTGTGAGACAGCAAAAGATAGTCAAGCCCCAAGAATCTTGTGTTCTTTTCCAGGGTCTGAGTATGTGCTAAGGTTTACAGATGCTTCTGTTCATACCTTCAGCTTCCCTGATCCAATTCCTCCCCATCGTGCTTGATCCAAGGTTTGTTTCCCTGCTATTATTTCCTTATTTTGAGGACTTTTATAGTTTCATAGTTTCTAGGGTCGGAAGAAACCTGAGTAGATCATCTAGTCTGACCCCCTGCCATGGCAGAAAGAGTACTGGGCTCAAACGACCCCAGCAAGGTGTACATCTAGCCTCCTCTTAAAGACCACCAGGGTAGGAGCCAGCACCACTTCTCTTGGAAGTTGGTTACAGATCCTAGCCGCCCTGATCGTGAAGTAGCGCCTCCTGATATCTAGCCTAAATCTACCCTCTGCCAGCTTGTGACCGTTATTCCTGGTCACTCCTGGCAGTGCTCAGGGGAACAGGGACTTCCCCAGTGCCTGCTGATCCCTGCTGATGAGTTTGTAACAGGCCACTAGATCCCCCCTCAGCCTTCCTTCTGGAGGCTGAACAGGTTCAGGTCCCGCAGCCTCTCCTAATAGGGCCTTCCCTGCTGCCCCCTGATCATTTGAGTGGCCCTCCTCTGGACCCTCTCCACGTTGTCCACATCCCTCTTGAAGTGCGGTGCCCAGAACTGGATGCAGTACTCCAGCTGCGGCCTGACCAGTACCGCATAGAGGGGGAGGATCACCTCCTTGGACCTGCTTAAGATGCATCTGTGGATGCATGACAAGGTATGGTTGGCCTTCCTGACTCCATCCCCACACTGCCGGCCCATGTTCATCTTAGACTCAATGATGACTCCAGGATCCTTTTTTCACCTCTGTACTGACAAGAAGCGAGTTCCCCAACCTGCAGGTATGGTGCTGGTTCTTCCTCCCCAGGTGCATCACTTTGCACTTGTCAGTGTTGAATCCCATCTTATTCTCATCCACACACCTTTGTAACCTGTCTAGGTCCGATTGTAGCCTATTCCTCCCATCTAGTGTGCCCACATCCCCCCACATCTTAGTGTCATCAGCAAATTTGAACAAGGTGCTTTTTACCCCCTCGTCCAAGTCACTGATGAAGTTGTTGAACAGTGCGAGCCTGAGGACCGAGCCCTGAGGAACTGCACTGCCCACATCCCTCCAGGTCAAAAATGACCCATCCACCACCACACTCTGCATGCGGCCCTCCAGCCAGTTGGTGACCCAATTGACTGTGTGGGTATCGACACCACAGTCCCCTAGTTTCTTAATAAGAACGGGGTGAGAGACAGTGTCGTAGGCCTTCCGAAAGTCCAGGAAGACTATGTCCACTGCTACCCCTGTGTCTAATGATTTGGTGATCTGATCACAGAAGGCTACCGGGTTGGTCTAATAGGACCTACCACTGATGAACCCGTGTTGGTTGCTCCTAAGCATGAAATCCCCTGCTGGCCCCTCATGGATGTGTGCCAGAATAATTTTCTCAGACAGCTTGCCTAGGATCGAGGTAAGACTAACTGGCCTATAGTTTCCTGGGTCCTCCTTCTTCCCCTTTTTGAAGATGGGAACCACGTTGGCCCTCTTCCAGTCCTCTAGCACCACAAGTGCTCATAAAGCCGTGCCAGGGGTCCTGCAATGACCTCAGCCAATTCCTTTAGTACTCTAGGGTGGAGATCGTCTGGACCGGCTGACTTGAATACGTCCAGTCCCTCCAGAAGTTCCCTAACTAGTTCCTCACTAACCCTTGGCCTAGGTGTGCCTCCCCTCGGGCCTGAGGGGGGCCGAGCAGGGGGGTGACTGTTCCAGTCCCTGCTTATAATATTACCTTAATAATTTTATATATATATATATGTGCCTTTATAATACTGTCTTAATAAATATTTGCTAGGATTTATACCTTCATGAAAATTATAAAGTGGGTAGATTATAGAAATGAAAAATCAGAATCACAGAAAAACTAGGCCTGGAACGGACCACAGCAGAACCCTTCCTCAAGACAAGATCATCCCTCACTAAACCATCCCAGTCAAGAATTCATCTAATCTGTTCCTGAAGATTTCCCAGGATGAAAATTCCAAAACCTTTCTGAGTAGCCTGTTTCAATGCTTAACCACTCTCAGAGTGAAAAAGTTCTTCTTAATCTCCAATTTAAATTTCCCCTACTGTAATTAGTAAAATTCTGATATAAGTCAATAAATGCAGGATTATATTGAATTTTTTGTCTCATTAATTTAAATGCATCTACAGTGTGTGCGCCAGTTCATCCCAGTGATATACCCGGGCTGTGTGAATGTAATTCAAGGAGACAAAGTACCTTGCACAATGAAGGGTAAGACTAAATGACCCATTACCGAATTTACTTCTAGCAGATATTAAGTGTACTTCACTCAGGTGTTACACTTCCTTTATGAAATAAGTGTCATCAATGAACTAATCCTAGTTCAGACTGGCCATATGATTCATCAGTATTACAATTTACCTTTTAGTCTGTAATGAATTAATTCAGTCACTTCTATAGGCATGCAAAGAAAAGGGGAAAGAAGTCAAAAGAAAGACAGTAGAAGGACACAAACTTAACATTAAGGATCTAGTCCTGCTCTCCTTAAAGTCAATGAGAATTTTGCCATTGATTTCAGTGAAAGCAGGATCAGGATCTAACCAAGTGGGCCGATATAATAAAGGTGAATGGAAGATTAAGAGAATTTTAACCTCAAAAGCAAACCTAGTAAAACAGCAATAAAGAAACTTTGTGAGGTTGTTTTACTGCTTTAAATATTATTTTGTCACTTTTCCTCCAAGCACACATTGAATAAGCAGTTATCAGGTAGGGGTATGCAAAACAGGCTGTATTCTATTCGGATTCAGCCCAAATTGGGGACAGTGATTCAATTTGTTGATTCGGATCACTGTCCCTGATTCGATTCAGCCAAATCCAAATCTGAAAATTCAGTGCTGATTCAGAGAATTAGTGATTCAGCCACAGACACAGCTTTAAATGTTTTTTCTATGTATGAGGTACAGGCGCAGCCTGTGAATGCTGTGATGCTGGGGCAAATGAAGCGTCCCACAGGAGCGCCAGGAGGGGAGCAGGGGCCCTGTGTGTTCCCCGCCAGACCGAGAAGTGGACCTGAAGTGCTTCTGGTCCACTTCCACGTTTGCTGCTGAGCGTGCTGGGAGACCCCCGCGCTCCTGTGGGACACTTCATCTGCCCCAGCATCGCAGCACTCATGAGCTGCCTGCTACCTAGAGGTATATAGAAAAAATATTTATAGCTGTGTCTGAATCGCTGAATTCTTCCAAACCTCTCCAAATCAATTCGGAGGGTTCCAATTCAATTCAGAGAAATTAAAGGGTCTCCTGATTTGATTCAGCCAAATTGGGCTGAAATCTCCACCGAATCAAAACATTAAGGACAATATTGTGCTCAGCCTCCATAAAGATGCAGAAGTCTGGAGTAATATAATGCACACCAGACACAGTAGCAATCCCTGGGTTCAGAGGATGAGGATTGCGAGCTACTATGAATGTTTTGTTTTGTTTTGTTTTGTTTGGGGGGGGGGGAGGTTCTGCAGGCTCTATAGCCCCATTTTTATCTGAAGAGGTCACTGCACCTTTAAATAAATGATCCAGAGGTCACAAGCCCTCTGCAGTTCCTGGAAATATAATGTACGATGCAAAATACTTCTTCCAAACACTGCTGGTCTCCAACACAGGGCTTAACATGCAAGGCACAGCTAATCAATTCTCAGTATTACTTTTGGAGAAATTACTCCTCTGTTTAGCAGTTTGGGTTTGAACGAGACCAGCTTCTCATCTCTGCATAACTGTCATAAGCATTGTGCTGAATCAGATAGCCAAGATATTTTACTAAGACAAATAATCATTCATTTATCAAATTTTCAAGAATATTTTTTTCTCACTATCCCTAAAGTATTTTCATACTGGAAGTCTAGTTCTCAAATTTCAATAGGAAGTCCTCATATTAATGATTTAGCAAAATGATCAAGGCTTTTAAAAAACAAAACAAAACAAAAACAAAACCATACATTAAATAAATAGCTTCTGTAAAAATAACTGAAATTAATACATCTCAGTCTTGGTTCTTATGATAACTGACCAACTCTTTTAGGTATTCTTGCTGTACACCTGTGTTGTCACTAAGCTACTATAATAACAGTCAATCTAGAGAATATTATTAAATTCATACAACAAATACAAATTGAAAAAGTAATTATTTTACTGATGCAGATGATATACCCAGTTTGGGAGGAGATGTTGTCATAGGATACAAGATGAGCTCAACTGAAGTTAAATTAACAAGGAAGAATTCCTGCACCTCTGGAATATCATCCTGAAAAACACAAACAGAATAAACATTCCTTTTTGAGTCTTTTAAAGAAACAATTTGCAACTCACCCAAAAAGCAACACTAAGTCCAATATCGCAATCATATTAAGTCTCCTTTCTACCTTCCTGAAATAGTACTGGGTCTGAGAGTAATCTTCATGTGAGACATATCAGATAAAGCATTAAATTTCATAGAGAAGTCACTACAGTGACACCAAACTATTCCTGAACATAAATTCCATTGTGAATTTAAAGGCATTAAAAATAACCCACTAAAAAGAAAACAAACAAAAAACATAAGAACAGAAGGAGAAATCAATTCATAACAGTTTGTAGTTAAAAAAGAACAATATTTTTAATTCTAGATATTGAGTAAAACTTAATGAGATGGTTCAATTTGATTTATGTATATCTATTTGTATCTGCTATCTCTGATTAACTGCACCCCTTCGATTTCCATTTTTACCATTAAGGCAAAAAGCTCTTTTCATTATTTCTAAAACACAATGAAATATGCTATACAGCATTAAATTATAGGCAGGATGTAGAAACTGGGACCAGATTATGCTTTCATTCAACATGTGTATTGATGAAAGGGATTAAAATTTACCTCCAGAATGGTAATATTTATGGCAGCTGATGTTTCACCTTCCCCTAAAAGCAATGATCCAGAAACAGGTATATAATCAACTCCAGGTTCAGCCAAGGTCCCTTCTGTCTGATTCCTTAATTTAAGGTATCCTGGAACTGTTGTATATGTGATATTGATAACACCTGGTGAATTTGAAACAAAAGCAAAACATGTTTTTTATTCTAGCTCCTACATGACTACAAACCAAGTAGCAAGATAGAAAAAGCATGGGAGAAAGTAAGAGGTATCCTTGATTTACAGCCAGGTAATTACAGAATAGAGATTAGATCAAAAGCTTTCAGTGAGTCTGTGGGGAAGCACTAAGTCCTTGGCTCTGAAACAATCAACCGGGCAGGTCTGCAGTAGAGTCATGCATCTTTAAAGTTCAGGGTCCCCAGCCATACTTCTTTCTTCCAAATGGGACTACAGGGCTTGCTAAACAGACTACCCCAGTACTAGAGACAAAAGGATTGCTGGCTTCTTGGTTCCAGGACAGCCAGCCATGCCAAAGCTTCTAAGATTTGCAATTAACAATGAAAGCAATTGCTCATGTATTTGAAGCTTTAGCTTTTGATCAGGTTGATTGAACACACCTGTCCTATGTCCCAGTTTACTGTCATTTCTAGAAATCATCTTTGTTCCTTGCCAAATGGTGCTAATTTCTCCCAAAGAAAAGGAAGCCTTTCTCCAAACTTTCTCCTTTTAAATAACTAAATTAGATGTAAAAGCAAACTGAGTATGATTTGTGGTTATTTTTTGTTTATATTTCTCCTACAGTATGTCAGTAATTTTTTACATATCAAGTGATTAACTCTCTCATTCAGACATGAAACTACCAATTTCCTGAAATTTAAAGATGATGCATGAAGTGGATATTTGCATAGTTGCCATAAATCACCATTATATGCCCTAATTTATAACTATACGATTTAGTAAAGTAACAACACTCCTAAAGAAAGGAACATCTGAAAACTACCCATAATCACTAACAATATGACAGAGGTTCCTTCTCTGTGACAAAGTAGACACAACACTTTTTTTATACCAGGTGCTTGCTTTGTCCTAGCATAATGACTAGACATGTAGTACAGTATGATTACTGTTCCTAGCTGGGTAAGAAGTGCACATTTATTCTACCTTAGAATAATTTATTCTAGCTTATCCTCTCTGGAAACTTCCCCAAGTTTCCACTTCTCCAGTTCTCTGGAGGTTGCTTTCTAAGGAGGGACTTGTCCCTACGCAGTGCTGAATCCTTATGGTTGACCAGTCCCTGGAAAACTGGGCAGCATGGTTGAAGCAGTGAGGAGAATGTACCTTTAAACTTAAGTTTTAATAAAACTGGCACTTTTAATTTCATTCCCTTCTCCTGACTCTTATGAAGAATGATGTTTTAGCCCCTTAAGTTCAATCCTTTAGGCTAGGGACAGGTATTCAAAAGGCATGAGCCTGAACTGATTCAATGTTTGCAGGTTAGTCTAACCTGGCTAGGCTGAACTGGTTTGTAATTGCACAGACATCCCAGAATTGCCAACACATGTCTGCAGTGGCTCAGGCTATATCTCTGTTGCCGGGCATTTTATGTTAGATAAATAGAGCTTACAGATGAACTGGATTGGAGGGGTGAATAGCAAAGGGGTAACAAAATTAATGAATGTGCATTTCTTACCGGGCTAGGAGAAGTAATCATACTATACCACATGCCTAGTCATTATGCTAGGACAAAGCAAGCACCTAGTATAAAAAAGTATTGTGTCTACTTTGTCACAGAGAAGGAACCTCTGTCATAGTCCCCTCTCCTTCTGCACAAGAAATGAAGGAACTAACCACAGTCCAATTTCCATTTAACTTCATGTACTTTTCCATCCTTTTGATGCTTTATTTTGAAAAGGTAGAATATTGTTAGTGATTATGGGTAGTTCTCAAATGATCCTTTCTTTAGGAGTGTTGTTACTTTACTAACTTGTGTAGTTATAAATTAAGGCATACAATGGATAAGCTAGAATAAAGATGAAGAATATTTGGTTACTGTCCTCTCTGGGTTTTTGACAGCAGTAACTACATTATTCAAATAAGATTTCAGAAATCAGAAAGGTATAAACAGAGATGAACATCTGACTGGTATGACTCCTCCTAACTTTTACTTGGCCAATAAATACATGTTCATAAAATGTAAGACCTCCATATTGCAGAGAATTACACAAACCTAAAGATCCATATTCTCTGTTGATAAAAAGCTGGATGGTTCTATTTCCCTCTTGGACTAAAACTATCCTGGATGAAGAAGCAAAATTCAAAACTCCATGTGGTTCATCACTAGCCTCAACTGTCAGAATAGCTTCATACCCTTGGCTATCCAAAACAGCAGCACCTGTTGAAGGAATTCCTGTAAAATAGTCAGTGCATTTGATTAGAAAGAATTTCAAACAACTGAAATGTATTTCAATATTGGTTACAGTTTGCAATATTATATGCCAGGCAGTCAATCACATAGTTAATGAAATTAATCAAGCAGGATGTGATCACGTTGTTCCATTTTCTATGGCTGGTATGGAACCATATCTGCTGCCAACCCCACACCGAGGTAGGACCTATGGCCATCAAATAGGGTGGTTCCACATATGTCCTGTAGTGAACATGAAACAAGTTACAATACTTCACAATTAAACTACATTTATAAAAGCATAAAATGCAAAGAGTGTAATATGAAATGATGCGAGAAAACAGAATATCATCCAAAATTAATCTAGAAGACAGGTAAGTAAAAGACAAGATTTTGTCTGTAAACATACCCGTGGCTTTAGTAATAAATACAGATTTAAATGCTGACTGTCTCAGAAGGAAGGTGAAAGGTGGGACTAGAACATTCTGCCTTGCTTGAATTAAAGCAACAATTGAAAATGGGAAAATCTGCTTGTGGCATAAAAGTAATTGTTTTAAGTGGTATAAATATCAGCTTACTTCATAACAACTGTATCCAAAAGGCATTAGTAAATATAAACATATTAGGCCCTATGCTGGCTCTGCTTAAAGAAGTATATATAAACTTCCACTGAATTACATAGGCAAAATGCATACAGACAAATAAGGAACCAATTAAATCTTAAATCAGTGGGGGGAAAACATTCACATCTTAAAAGTTGTTTGCAGTGCTTTACATTTTTGCTAGTAAAACCTAAAGCATTAATGTAGATACCACTCCTTTCAGTGTGTGGGTATCCTGATACATTACCTTGGGTTCTGATGTCATATAGGATGAGTTTATATTCTTCTTTTTCTTCAGGAATATGGTCATCCAGCAGATGAACAAAGAATGATGCATTCAGTGATTCCTGTTTATATGAAGTGTTAAAACTGATTAGTCATTGCTGTACAAGATACAAGGCACTATACTTTGAATGTAAGTAGTGATTCCTCACAAGAGGTTTTAATTTAAGAGATCAGAAAATTAGAACCTCTAAATTGGAACTCAAAGAGAAAGAAAACAAAACATTTATCTCAGGAAGCATCTTGGGGGGAAAGGTGTTCAACCTCTCTCACCTCAGCATTAATTTCAGTTTTCATATTTCATATTTCAGTTTCCCATTGGTGTTAAATGTGCTTAAGCTGCATGATCTTACCTCAGGAAAGAAGAGTATTCCAGAATAGTTTTCAAAATTTTGTTCTACACGATCACCAACAATTTTCCAGTTAACAGTAACATTTCCCAGTCCAGGGGCAGTTCTTAGAACATGGAACTGCAAGTGTTCTCCTACAAACAGAGCACAATATTTGCCATAGAGAAACCAGAACTGCCTTTGCTTTGTAATATAACTAGAAATTAGAAGCATGCATGCCACAATTTTAGCAACTTTTTCAAAACAAATTCAAGGATCCACTAACAGTAAACCTTGATTTATATAGTACATTTGTTTTATTATTAAAGGAGAAAGAGAAAAACCCAACATCTTAAACTCTTCAGTTCTCTTTTTTCTGTTTAGTTTTGGAAAGAACTATCAAATGCATGCTTAGACTTGGCATATAGAAACAATTTGAAGGCAAAAATAAATACCCGCCAGAACATGCACAAACATCGGAACAACGGCAATATGTAGTCTACCCATATTAGTAAATGCTGTATGTACCAGCTATGATACATGTGGATTCCTATTGCAGTTCAACATAAAAAAATGTACATATTGCTAATATTATTTCACTGTAATGTAATTTTGCACAATGCATGCAGAAAAATGCTTGCAATTACCTGTAAATCCCATTTACGCAAGTTTAACTTATAAATACAATCACAGTTACAGATTTTAAAGAGAACAAAAGAAAATATTCAAAAAAAGTTAATATTGACCTATAATTTTTCAAGAGATCTTTGTTAATTGACTTTGGTCAATGTTAGTTTACAAAAAGCATTTCTAGTTATACTAGTTACATTTTTATTATTTAGTCCAAAAGGTAAAAACTGGGGGGAAAAAAGTAGCATAACCATCTTTGGAAAATTTGTGAAAAACAAAAATACAATAGTTTTAATACTTAAATATGTATTAGTGTAATTCCTTTAAAAAGAGTTTTAAATTTGCATTTAAAAGAGTTTTAAATGCGAATGGTTTGTGGATTTACATATTGCATCAAATAAAGATTATATGTTATTATTTATAATTGGGGTATGTGTTTAGATAGGTAGTATATACACAGTATAAGACATATGTTTGTTTTCAAAATGTAAGTATATTACATACATCTTTCAACAGCATTTTTCAGGTGCACATTGTTTAAGTTTGCCAGTACATACAGTATTGCATTGGCTTCTGAAAGTCAAGAAAACATACAGAAATCTACAGTATCAAGATACTTGGGCCTGTCCATATACAAAGGATTGTTTTAAAGTTACGTACACTGACATTCTTTTCTTTTGGAAAAAAGGAAAAATGAATGCAGTTAAGGGGGTTTTTTCTTCATCCCAAACTACTCTAAAGATGCAAAAATACACTTGTTACAAGCTTAGTTTGACTTTCCTAACTGCTAGAAAAATGCCTTTTCTGCCCATTTGTACTAGAGAAATTCAAAGGAATCACATTGATTTTGTTTTTCGTTGTTGTTAATCTTGGACATAAGCCTATTCATGTGGCCCCATAGCACAGAGACCACAATAGAGGTCAAAGGAGCAGAGAACTAGTCTATTTGATGCAGACAGGGATGTCTACTTTCTCTTGTACCTATAGGTGCCTATACATGTGCTCTGATGTGTTCTAATTAGATTAATCAAGTCTGCTGGAACATTCCAATTAAAATGTTCCACTGTGCCTCCTCATTGATGGATTCATGGATTCAGCATCCCATATTTCAAAATGGTGGTGGGAGCACTTTAACTAAAACTTATCAAACAAGTTTTACTTAAACATACCTGCAGCCTTTTTGAAATGTGGGGTGCTGAATACAGGTAATGCTATGGTATTTTAATTACAGCAGCTGTCTGGGAGCCGCTCTTATTAAAACGCCTCCTCCCCCATTCCAGAGCATGTGTATAGGCACCAGTACATGCCTCAGTAACTACCACCTACAGGGGAAAAGAGATTCTCTTCTTAAACCTGAAAGGAGCTTACCTCCTCTAAGCAATAGATTAATTTTGTGCAAAATCAGTTCATGTGGGCTGTTAGGACTTGTGTGCTGCGGCTACATAAAAAGAGTACATATTTGTTCTGTTGAGTCCATAGCTAACGTTACAGCAGTATGATTTCATTGACTGCTAATATAAATACTCTTAGTTTATAGAGGTGCAATATCTGTAACAGACCTAGTGGGACTAGATCCAGCATTATACCTTGCCACCGCTATGAAAAAATGGGAAGAAGATAAGCTAAGTTGGCTGTGAACCACCCTGGGCTCTTTCATTAGTGTGAGATCAGGTAAGGCCAGTTCAACCCCTAGTATGATTTTAGAGTATTCCCAGGACAGAATATTTGTAAGTAGTATTGATCAGCTAAAATGACAGGAAGAACATCATAAAAATACTCTAGATAGCTCCTTTTCTGTTGAAGAACCATTGTTATCCAAGGTTTGTCCATCACTGTAATGAGATGGAAATGAATTATTAACTTTAGGAGACCAGAATATAAATTTTGAAAGAAAGTGTATAAATATTTTAATTAAATTATATATAAAGCTATACAGGTGTAAAATAAAGTCCATTTCCAAATAACTTAGACCAGTATATGTGTTTATGCATCAGCATTTCATAACTCAGTTAAATCCTGGAATTTGCTGATGATTACAATCTGTGTTAAGCTGGTCCACATCATTGCTGAGAGAAGAGATAGTTCAAATGTATTAAACACGACGTCAAGATGATGGTTTCTGTGGCTCTGGGTTTCCAAGTATGTACTCTAGGGTCTACAATTTCTAGTGGGGAACATCATATATTGTTTAACACTGCACTGAAATCCATTCTATCCTATTTGAGAATTTTGCATGTCCATTTTCAAAAACAAATTCATGCTTAGCACATTATAATCTACTTCAGTGCCACAACTGCAAAATGCACAAATAAGACACAGCATATTTCAATACAATATTATGCAATACAGTCACTTATCATTGTTCACAGCAAAATTCATCATGTATAAAGCAGTTACAACAAACTCATGAGCAGTCTGTATTAGAACACTGGCCAAAACATTAAATCTAACTGACTATTAATCACCAATTCCAAAGGTTCATTAATGACCAATACTAAGACCTTTTACTTGCCATATCCAGAATGAACATAGGGAAGAGTGAATATGTATGCAATTCTGCCTTCAGTAGGTCTGAATAAATATCAAAATCATTTCTGCTGACTGGAAAATGTTTTATCAGGTCAGTTTCACCTAATTTTATTTTATTTTTTAAATTTGTTACCTAAGCCTAGAGATCTACGTGGTGAATTGACACAGAACACTGAATACATGCCTACAAAGCTATGATGCACTATATACTCATTTTGAAACTAACTTATTATTTAGCTGGTGAATAACAAGTTACATAGTAGAATAGTGAATTTGCAGTTATAAGTATTTTTTTCTGGCCAAGAAAGTCTAGATATCGAAGACAAAAATGAAGCACTAATTCAGTCTATGATGTCATAATAGTTTATTCTTGTTACCTAAAAGATTCTGCATGGTTATTTTTCCTTGCTGGGAGCCAATGCACTCTTATTTGTTACAACGTGGAGAATCAATAACCAATAGTTTCCAAAATATAAACAACAATATTTCAATGTCAACATAGTATTTGCTACTGTTCTGTAAATTAAATTTAACCAAATGGAAAAGTCTCATGAGGGTCATCATAATCTCTGATGCCGAGACAGTTTGCGTCAATTCCTTGTGCTCATTGATGGTTCTGCTTAGCTTGTCAAGATTACTGCTGATGACTGGCTGCTCAGAACCATTAATGTGGAGGAAAAGTGGATTTAAAGAAAGAGTCACACCAGCACAGAATTAACATAAACCACCTAGATAAAAAACTTTCAAAGAGTTATGATGTCCTTTCATGCCTACCGATGAACACGTTTGGTTTAGGAAGTTAAATGAGAATCTGTCCCTCTTAGCAACGTATATTCATCATATACTTTCCCTGGGGAAAAGATGCGTGTTCTAGTTAACTTGCCTTGACCAAGACAGCAACAAATTTTAGAGAACATTGACACTGTAGTTCATTTAGATTCAAGCAAAAGCCAAACCAAGACAATCATCGTATCTGAAAGTGCAGCAAACCTTAAAGCTAACATGCAATTTTTTCTTTTAAAACATTAATAAACATTTGTCCTTGCTAAAACTATTATATTTCTTCTTAAGTGTCCATGGGATTTAAAGATGAGACAGGACTCCTATACTCCATACCACCTACAATCAAAACACAAGTGGTCATTCCCCCAAGGGTCATGAAGGAAGGAGGGAAGGAGGTGTGTTCATCATGACAAGCTCCTATTTTTTTTGTCGTTGTTGTTGCTGTTGTATCTTTCAGAATATTTCAAGTTGATGAAAATCATTAACAGATGATTAAACAGATAACGGTATTGCTATGAATGGATAACAACACATATGATTCAACAAAAACTGTAGTTTTATCAAAGCCCAGAATTTGGCAATAAATATAATGGGAAAATTTAGAAAGGGGCTAAAAATAGTATGCCAAAAAGCACAGAAGGTGTGACTTCAGAAAGAAAAAAATGGAAACACTGCTGAAGCTATATAAAATGGTTTTGAACCCAATCTTTTTGTCCCTTCAGGGAGTTCTCTGTGGGCATGGACAGAAAATTATATCATTTCATGGGGCATACATGAGCTGCTCCATTTAAACTGTTTCAATCTGACTGCTCCTGTCCTTCAGTAAGTGAAACTTCATCAGTTAAACCTATAAATTATCCTGGTTCAATTTCCGTTTGCTGAGGGATAGGATTAGACAGGCAAAATAACTGCAGGTACTGAGCTAAAGAACAGAGTCTCATGCACCCTCACACTTTTAACACAGTATCCATTGTTCATTTTGTCCCTGCCCTAAGAATTATATTTGAAGGACCTTAATCCTCAGTGGAATATAGCAGATATTCAATGGGTTTTCAAGACTACTTTCATTAGCAGAATGAAAAGAACAACTTTATAAAGTCTTCATGAAGAAAGAACATTAATGTGGAAGTTGATGGCAAACAAAGTAAGTGTAGTCAATATAAAGAGGAACCCACCTTCACGGCCAATAACAGATCTTGAGGCTGTCTGAAAGCTAATAACTCCAGCTACATTGTCATTGGCCAGAATAATCAGAGTGACACTGTCAGAACTGGGTAGAATACGGCTGCCTCCTTCAGTATAGGTCAGGCTGATTATAATACTTTCATTATCTTCTGGCTCTGGGTCATCTAAAATAGTCAACGTGACCATTTTTTTAGTTTCACCTATGAAAAAGAAATAGGAAAATACCTATATAAGTCATCATAAGTCATATGCACTTTTAGAAATGGAAGGAAAATATATGTAATTTGTCAAATTTATATTTTTATTATCCTTTTTACAGTTGAGTGTATGTTACTGAATACAATTATGCAATTATATATCATTGCAACACAACTACTAAACCCATTGTGTAACAGTCTTAAAAGTCTGAATAATTCATTTTCAAATGCCAGAATTCTTTGTGCATCATATTTGCAACACCCTTCTAACTACATTTAGAAGAGGAGTAAAGTTTTAGTGTAAAAGAAAACAATAATGCACGTGATTTTTCTAATGAACGTGTATGAACAGACTGGCATGCTCATATCCCCATAATTCTATATATATTATATTTACTGAGCTTAAGAGTTTGTATAGTATCTCATAATTCTATAACCCTTTCATGTGCATTTCCTACCTACTTTGCTGACTTACCCATTGAAATTAATATAACTATTAAACAATATAAAATTATCTGGTTGCCAAAAGTGACCCCTAAAATTTCCAGTTTAGTCTTACTGTTCATAGCACATGAAATACCTAAATACATCTTACAATGATGTATTTGCATGTTTACGAAACACACAGGTGTTTCCTACTATATCATTACCTGGCACTTAAATATAATTAATTAACATAGCTGACTTAGTAGAAGTGCACAGCATCCACTCACCAATGGCTTTTCAAAATGTAGGGTGCATCTGTACTATGGAGTATTGTACTTTGCAATGTGACAGCAACTCCGTTGTGTTATTCAATGTTGTAAGTTACTTGGTGTATTTAAAAATTAATAAAATAAATAAATAAAAGAGATGCTGTCATTTCAAAAACCTTGCTAGTTGGGAGAAAGGAGAGGCAGCCATCCTAAAGATTTGGTGTTTTGTTTTGTTTTTATTGCTGCACAAGAGGCTCAGAAAGAGTACTTTGGATCTGCTCTTATTTATACCTAATGACTGCAATGACATTATTCCTGATGTACATCAATGTAAAGGAGATAGGAACCAGGGTGCGTGCGTGCGTGTGTGTGTGTGTGTATATATATATATATATATATATATATATAAAAACATGCAGTACAACATGCCTGAAAGGAGCTACTTTAATATTACATTTAGAAACATTTGTAGGGGATAGCAGATATTGAGGACAAGACAGAAGAGCTACAAGAAAACACTACAGGTCTGTTTACAGTATCAAAAGACAGGAGAGGAGCCTGGTGGTGGAGCCCAGTGTACCTACTCCATTACATTCCAAAATGTATATAATGTAGTTGCCATGGCATAGTGCTAGGCATGTGCCAATAAGTATGCCAGAATGAATTTTCCAAAGCATGCCCCATTTTAGGATGTTGTGCATGTGGAGGGGTGTGCCAGGTCTCTGTCTGCTCTGTCAAACTGTCAGTTGATACTGAAGCCACTTTAGTGTATTCATTCTTTGACAGACCTGACATCCCCCTTATGTTTGAAAATGCATGCCTAATACCCTGGCCAATGAAGAAGATAATGTCCTTTTTTTTTTTTTTTTTAAAGTCTAGGGGTTAGTCTGCTTATCTAGTGCTCTCTGCCTGTCACTATTTTGGCAGAACAAAAATGAATGTAAACTTTGCCTCACCTTCAGCAAACACCAGAATTTCACCATCACCCATAAAATCCATGTATGGAGTAGCTGTTCCACCAGTTACTCGCCATTCCACTGTCACCTGCCCCATGCTGCCTTCTGTTCTGTGTATCATTAACTGCACATCAGTCTGAAGTCGTTCTTCCACTTCCAAATAGAGACCTTCTTCTGTTGCATTGGGACTTATACTGTAGATCATAAACACTCCAAAGGCATCTCCATTCATCATTATGACAACTGTGGAGGTATTTGGCTGTCCTATAGTTGGCTGGTTTTTTAAGATGGCTGAGATGTTCATCAGTTCAACTTTCAAAAGGGATATAATGAATTTCTCATCCAACTCTGGCAAGCTATCAGGAAGTATGGTAACTGTGAGATTTGCAAACTCTTCACCTTCTGACATTATGGCCCATTGCCTTGTAACTGATTCGTAATCACTACCAGCAATGGCTTGTGCGCTAAAAACAAAAGACACACTGGTGACATTTTTCTTGTAGGTCCAGAATCCCGAATTGTTGTTTACTGGACTTATCCACGATGTCAGCCAGAAGCACAAAGGAATTCCAGAGGCACTAGAAAATGTAAAGGCTGAACATGCTTGTTCTTTTAGGCACCGAGTGGCACAGGTATATAATGGATCACCTGCTGCTGACACATTCACTCTAGTTTTTGATGGCTGGTCAGGAGTTCCTTGCACAGGATTTTCATAATAGGTAAGTACATCCTGGCCTTCTTCCATTGCAAGAGCTACAACATCAATCTCAGAAGTGCTGTAGAATATCTGAAGCTGACCAAATCTTCCCCCGCTAGAAGGTGTTGCAATAAATGAGAAAGTCATGGTAATTAGTCGAGACTTATTTTTCCTTACATGCTATACGTCTCTTCATTAGTTTCAAATAATCTAAGCTCCAGGAAACGCATTCTAAGCTGTGCTGGCAAAATAGCTCTTTCCTAGGGTGTTCACAGAGGTACTGCTCTTCTTCCCCTATACCTCCCCAGCTTTTTATAAATCCAAAGCGATGATTGGAGAATGCACTTTGTCTCTCTGTTCAACTTCATAAAAGAACTCTAAATGATTTTAGGAACAAACAAAAAACCAAAGCCTAGCAGACATATGAATTTTACCCTGGGAGAAGATTAACCTGATAAACTGACAAGTTAAACTACCCAAGGAAGGAGTCAAACTAAAAAGACAAAGTTCACGGAGATTAAAAAAAAAGGGACTGGAACCAGTTACATAAAAACCCCAACTGTGCTATACAGACCTTCTTTGAACAGTTATGTTTGCAAGAGAACTTCTTTCCAACGGCTCCTGAAATCTATACAAGGGGTGCTGAAAGAACACTGTGCCATAAGGATTATCATTGGCAGGTATTATAATATTTGCCACTCTATCTGATCCAATAGCACCACCATTGGAAGCCTGAGTTAATTCCACATGGATAATCTGAAAAAAACCCAACACATTTAGACTTTCCTTAACCACGTTTTTTGTAAAATGACAATTCAAGAGGAAGGGTCAGGTTTGAACTCTCCCCTCCCACTGGCAATCAGATTCGTTGCATAAGTAGTCCTACTGACTTTAATGAGTGCTCTACTAAAGGGAAGAAAGCGTTCATGGTCTGTCCTTTAGCTGAAAACACTTCAGAAATAAAGTGAATTAAAAAAACCTGATTAGTTTAATCATTAATTTTAAATAATGATTTGGAATAGTCAGTTTCCAAACCAAATAAAAGTCTCTTCATCCTCTGCATTACTTTCATCCCTCATTTTTAATACCGAAAAAATCTCTCTCAAGACAGTGAATAGGAAGATTCAGTTGAACTCAAAATTATCACAGAATAGGAAATCATTTCAAAACTCTATTTTCAGTCAGAGGTAAAATATAAATAACCAAAGAAACAGGTCTACATTTAATTTCAAAATTTTTTTTTTTTTTGCAACACTGCATGATTGTTAACTACAATATGATGAAAAGAATATTTTAGCCAACCCTTCCCCACCTCACACCTTTCACATAAAATTAGAGGGTTAAAGATGGGTCTGATACACTACTACTGGATCAGTCAGACATACTGGATCCGATTCACTAATCAGCAGTGGACCCATTTATTGAAGTCATTATTTTGCTTGAGCCTTCTGATTTTTTTAAAACATTTCTGTTTGTTTAAATAGATACATTCCATTCAGTTCAGTTGAGTTGAGTTTATGGAGGATTCTGGCTGAAACCCATGCTCGTGGAAACAACATGAAAAACACACAACTAAATATAGGCAAAAATAACAGAAATACAAATATAACAATAAAATAGAGCCAACCATTATAAAAACATTATTAGTATAAATATAGTAATAAATCAAATCATGAATCTATGGAGATATTGTACATAGATCCACAACTGGCACAGTAAAATCAGATAGTGTTACAATGTATCAATCATATCAACAGTAAAGGATATTTAACTCTAATCGCTTCAGCCCTATCAACAAAAATTGCAAGACAGTTTACTAAATATGGATCTGTTTGCTGAAAGAGCCAGTTTAGTTTCTCTTTGTTTGAAAAGTGTATCAATTTCTGCAAGAATGGTGATAAATAGGTTCTCCTTATGTTGTTATATAAAGAACATTCTAAAACATAATGAATAGGGTCTTCCAAAACTCCTAGACATGCAACATCTTCTAGCCCTTGGAATAGAAAGTCTATGTCCAGCCAAAACAGCTGTAAGCATCTGTTCAGTCCTACGTCTAGTCAAAAGAGGATTGCCATTTATTGTCGAGATCCAACTGGAAATATCTTTCTCCCCCACTCCCAAACTAATTTCCAAAGAGTACATCAAGGGGCAATACAAGTAGCCCTAGCCACTGCAAAATCATTCTGTCTGGCAATATCTCATAACCTCTAAAAAACCCAAACTTTATCTATTGGGGAGAAAAATCTTTCATCATCTTTAACATAGTATCCCACCCCAGAAAGTGCAAAAGTATGGAAAAGAAAAGCTAACCAGGGAGATTGAAGAGAAGAGATTACTGATGCCTTCTATATAGCACAATTTAAGCAGATGAGATGGCAGAAAAGCCAGGATTTTGAAACAAAATCCCACCATTATAATAATAATAATAGTTATTATAATATTAGTTAAAATAGAATCTAATCCTGTCTAATCAAAAAAGATGCAGGAGTTGAAGGAGGAAGATCCAGAAGAGCCCTAAGACACTTGTTCTGAGGTATGTCTACATCATTACTGGCGGCATAACCCTATACTTCAGTGCCACATGGAATCTGAGACACAACTTTGGCTTTATATGCTGACGTAGGAACTTGGACTGATCGTCCTGCTGTGTGATCTCATAAAATTTCTTTATAGCCACAGCCAATTGGGCTGCTTTAGTTGTATGGTTTTAACTGACTGAATATGGTGTTAACAAATTGGAGTTTGGTTCCCCCCATGTTCCATGGGTTTTTCAAACGGCTTCCCCAAAACATTATTTTGGATTTATCATAATTTATCTTTAAGTTTTTTTTGTCCACAAAGATACTCAAAAGTTGTAATTGCTCTGTGTAGTCCAACAAGGGTTCTTGACAGCATAATGGTATCATCTGCATATATTAAAATAGGAACTGGAGTTGCTAATAATTTGGGAGGATGGAAATGAGCATCCTGCATATTGCTGATAATGTAATTCATGTAAAGATTAAGTAACAAAGGGGCCAAGATACATCCTCGTCTATCCCCTTTTTGTACCTGAAATGTTTGTGCGAGTTCGCCCCTCAAGCCTCACCTAACTTGTGTGGATGAATCTTTATAATAGTCTATCAGCAGGTGCAAACAGAAAGGGTCAATCCCATAGATACCTTCAAAGTTCTGGTTACCTTTTCAAAGACTAATATCAATAACTAGGAAACAAAATTCTGGAAAAAGTGATAAATGATTTTCAGATTTATAAAAACTATTTGCAGGCGGATTTCTTTTCAAATTGTTTAAAGTTGCCTCCCTTTTTCCGCTTCTTATCCACCACCACAATAAAACAGAGCTGCTTGGCATTTTGTCACATCATGTAGCATTCAGATATTCAACTCACCTCTTCAATTTCTGGAACATCATCATCCAAGATCTCCAACAACAGTGTCTGAACAGTTTCCCCAGGGGCAAAGCTAATGTTACCCGAGACAACCCGCAAGTCACCAGCTGCAAGTTGTCCATTTATGGTAGCAACCCACTCTACAGTAACATTGCCAAGTGTCCCAGCATTGCGTATTATTGGCAGGCTTACTGTCACCGAATTGAATTCCGGCTCTTCCACTGCGAGTTCAGTGATCTGAAAAACTGAAGTATAAAACAAAGAGATTTATTCTCTTTTTATCCAAATAGGGGAACACATAGTGTTCGTTCATTTAACTGAAACACCTTTCAAAACAAACACTTTGCAGAGTTGTACTGATTTAATCAATTTATTGTTTGCAATTACTAGCTGTGAAATTGAGGTGCTAGTACTACCAACTAATTCAAAGGGCAAGATGATGGCATGAATACTGTTAGAGATCACCAGGAATCTTTTACTCCTGAGTATTATATCTCTGTAAAAGTCTGGAAAAGAAGATTATAAAAGCTGTTTCTTGTTATTCTTCCCCAAAGGAATACCAGAATCAGCTGTTGTCAGGTAAAACCAATTAAAGTTTTCCATATCTGACACTATTTCTTTTAAGGAAAGCCTTTCTGGAAATTGAAGACTTCTAGTGTTTTTTTCCCTAGCTTTAGTAAAAAAAAAATTGAAAGCAAAATATTTTATTAATTTTATTCCCCTGACCCCATTGCTCCTTTATCCATACCTTCTTTTTTCTGCAGATAAAATGGAAACAGGAATAGAGAAGAAAATGTTTTAAAAAGAGAAAGGAAGAGAAAAAGGATAAAGAGAAAAATCTAAGAGCCAAAAAAATACAAACTCAAGTATGTTCTTAAACCACAAGCTTACCAATGCAAATTGCTAGAGGTGCACCAATATATCAGTTGCTTATTAGCAACATTATCTGCTTTTTTTGGCTGTTGCAGCCTATAACGCTTACTAATAATTATGCCTTCTGCCCAGGGCCTTGGACACCTGGGTCCCCTCTCCCCTGCAGGGCTGAGATCCTTGGATACCTGGGTTCCCTCAGGAAGTGCAAGGTTTTCCCTTGTAGGCGAGCAGTATTCTAGCCTACAAGGGGTCCTGCTTGGGGCTGTCGGGAGCAAGATGCAGGGGGCACTACACATACGTATACATGCATGTGGCCAGGAATACAATGTGGAGAGCAGCTTCCTGCAGGTAAGTCTATGGAGGGGAAGAGGTTTGGGGGGTAGGAGGACAGATGGAGGTCCCCACAGTGCAGAAGGAAGTGGAACAGGGGCAAGGCTGTGCATGGGCCTGGGCAGGGAGCAGGATGGAGCTATGGGTGGGTCACCCAGGGAATGGCGGGGAGGAGGGGAGAGCGGCTCCCCACCATTGCACACACCCATCAGGGAGGCATGGGGGCAAATGTGCCCCCCCAGATTTGTGCATGGAGTGCATGTTCACTCCCCACTCTGCTGCCTTTCCCCTCAGGAGCCCGATGCAAGCTACGTACCCCTGCCCACCCAGCAGTAGTAGGGGCGGCAAGCTGTGCACCCCATTGCCAGATACGCAGGGTGGCACAGCCAGCATGGGGCTTCCAGGGCAAAGACAGCAGGGCGGACAGCCTCGAGCCTGCAGTAGGCAGCCCACATCCGCCTTCAGCCCACTAGGCTCTGCTCTGCTTCCAAGTGTCCCCGCATTTAAAAATGGTGGCAGCAGCACTTGAACTAAAGCTCTTTTGATGAGTTTTAGTTCAAGCACTCCCACTGCCATTTTTAAGTCAGAAAACATCTGGAGAAACTGATGACTACCATGACTTCTTGGACAAGTATAGAATGCACTGTTCCTGAAACATTCCAGACAGTTTTCTATCCAACCCCTGCTTGAAAGCCTCTCATGAAAGAGAAGCCACAACTTGTTTAGACAGCCCATTCCTTGGTCCTACTATTGGAACATTGAGGAAGCTTTCTCCCTAGATTTGATCTAAGTCTGCTTTGTTTGTTTCAACACCTTCAATGTTCACCTGGGCTGCCATACCACTTTCTGGGTGACATAATTCAGGTTTTCAAGCTCCCATTCTGTTTATGGAGCTGGTTCTCTGGTTGGATTATAGCTCCCTCATTTAACTGCGATGGTTCTGCTAGAGGGGAGCCCATGGTGCATCAGGGGAAAAGGAGCCCAGCCAAGCTGTGTCTAAACATCTACGTTAAAGATAAGAAAATCAAGAACATTCAAACCAGTTCGGTTTACCAAAACATCCGAATGGGTCATCAGAAGCCTCAATGATTATGATGGCCTGAATTAATGCTCCAAGCAAGGCTCCTCCTGTAGTCTGATTCAGCAGCTGCACTTGAAAGGACTCTTCAATCTCAGGGTAGATATCATTAATTATATAAATTGGCACAGCCTTACTGGTTTCCCCTTCTAGTAAGACAACATCTGATGAGGCTACACTGTAGTCTTCACCTGTAAAAAGAAAAACCCTCTGGTTACTACAGGAAATGTCTGAATACAAGTTTAATATTAAGGATCTATCTTTCTTGCCTGCTTATGGATACAGGTATCTCTTTTTCCCCCCATTTCCATCCCCATCGAATGTGGTCTCTAATTTCACAGTGGAATGTGGAGATTGAGAGTTGGATGGACTGAAATGGTGAAGGCTCAAAATGGACTAGCTGGAGACTGACCTCATGTACAGGAAAAGGAGTTGGAGAAGGTGGTAGGTGTGTTGTCTACCCACTCACAGAATGCAGCATACTTGCTCTATTAAGTTGGAGTGGTGCTTGGATACTGAATTACTCCTAGATTTCCAGATAGTATCAGTTAGTGGAAGCACCTTTATCCAAGTAAATTTAGCTAAATGACTGCAATAATTGCAAATGAACCTCACTTGTGTGTTTCTGTGGATTCCCAGCTGGATTCACACAGTTCATTTTACATGAATCCCCTCTGAAAGCCACTCAGAAATATAATCTAGCATCTACAATCAAGCTGCTTGGTTATTTTGTAATGTAAACTATATGTGAAACTTAAAATACCGATTGTATAGCATTTGTACCATCTTCCTATTCCCTTCTGTGCATATAATTCAAGGTATTGAGTTTGATATATATTACCCAATACTCTGAATTCCATATAAATGAGACTGCCCCTCTTTCCTCAGCGTATCTTTGTCATAGCAGAGTTCAGCTGGGCAAATTTTGCTACCAATTCATAAAAATTAAAGTGAAAGATCTGGTAACTGTTTTTAACAGGGTGCCATTATCTCTAATTTCCTTATCTCACCAGTTTATCAAGGCCTGCACATGCTTCTGTACATAGTGTAATGTTTGAATATATAATACTATTATGCTGCTAGAGAAGCCAATTTTATGTAAATGGTAACAGGACTTAAGGAAAGTAAAACAGCACCCAGTACCTGGATGCATTCTGTCTGCAAAGGCTGTAGTACTTTTAATGAAATAGTGTCATCTCCTCCCTGAGCAGATACTAGAGAAAAAGGAGCTTTTTTAAGTTACCTAATGTTACTTTGCATGACTGTGCTGTGACTTCCAAATTTTGTACTATGATAACACAAACCTCAGAATGATGGCTGACCTTGCTGGAGAGGACAAACGCTTCTTACTACACTTCTTCCACTAACCGATACCTACTATAGCTGCTCAATACCAGCTAGAATCCTAGTTAGCATCCTAAGTGAGCCTACAATAAGGAGATATTTGAGGATATCTTAAGATTTGGTGCAGTTTTGTTAGTGCATGTTTCATCACTGTTTTACATGTTTGTATGCATTTATTTTTCATTTTACATATTTAAAAAAAAATTATAAATTATACAGTAAGTGATAATGTTGCAAACCCTGTTCTCCCTGTACATTTATATAGCACAGTGTAGTATAAGCAGCAGCTGTGAGCAAATATCATGTCATCACGATAACTGTTTATTTCTTTAATATGTTTAAAGTAATCACATATTCCTGACTGTTCAACTTTCCACTTCTGAAATATTCTTTACAAAAATATTAATAGAACACTTGAGTAATAGCAAAGCTATATTCTCTATATAAAAGTGACAGTCAATTTAAAGAACAGAATTAGCCCAGAATTATTTTCCCTATTATTTGCTGCAAGTAAAATTGAAGATGTTTTTATGAAGAGTACACAAAACATTTCTTCAAATTTTCCATGTACTTACTTTTGTGGATTTTGTTTAGTGCAATTTAAGTTATGAAGAAGCACATTTCTATTGCAAGGTTTGCTTGCCTGTTTTTTGGGGGGTTTTTTACAGGTTTTCTACAACTAGAAAAATGTGGATACACACAAAAAAATTCCACAGGTCTGTAACTTGAAGCTGTTTTTAACTGATCAAACTCCAAGGAGGACAATACCCTTAATTAAATAGGTATATTTTACTGCTATTTATGTATGCCTCATATCTCTAAGCGGTATCTTTAATAACTGGTGTAAGCTCAAATGATAATTACTGTGATTGGCATACTGCACAGGATGTAAATCCTCTAAAGCTAAACCCTGCCTCATTGCTCCTTTTGATTTCTTCTTGTTAGAATGTATACAAAATGCATTTGTTGGCATTAATCAATTTGTTTGTCAGCATTAATCAAAGTCTCCAGTAAATTCATTTAAATTTGACATAGCATGTGCATTTTTGCAATTCTCTTTTATTACCAGCTATTGCAGTTATTGGCACAGCTTTAAATTTCACAGAAACATCTGCAAAAATTCCTCCAGTTCTGGTCACGTTGATGATTGGTCCAACATAATTTTCAGCAACTCGCACAATTGAAGCTGAAAGCTGAAGTGTTCCAAAAGCATCATCATTGGCATTGATAATTACTTGAGCTATTGTTTCACCCTTAGGTCCCAGGCGGGGAGAATTCTCAACTGAAATGCAACAGGGCCTTGGTTAATGGCATCTTGGACCTTAAGTCTCATTAAAAACACCAATTTTTATAAGACAAAGTAGGTTTAATGGTCTATTATCAGCTACTCAACAAAACTAACATACTAAAAATATACAAAGTTAGACAGAGAGTATATTTCACAACAGTACCCAGTAAGTCTTTTTGTAACCATTGAAATTAGACTGAATTAGATTAGGTAGATTGAAATTACAGTATGGCAGGAATTCCCGAGTTGTACAGTTTAATATTTTTCTGTAGATGCTTTTCATCATAGCTTCTGAAGTGGTATATTTGAGCATTCTATTTTTCAAACAGGTGGGACAGTGCCAAATCATAATCATAATAGTTATTTATTCATTTGTCCATAGGGCCAGTAGCAAGAGCGCTACAGTTTCAATTAGAGTATTATTTCAGTAATTCCTATGATGAAATATACATGATGGCATAATCTCCCCCCAGAATGATATTTGAAGCTTCCCTGCTTATCAAGAATAAGCAAGAGACGTAATTTGGCAAGGTTGGAAGCTCTGAAGTGCAAATCAGCCTGAAACCTCCCAAATGTGACTGAATGGCTGATCAGCATGCATTTTCTACATTAAAACAAAACATGCAGAAGTTCAGAAAGTAGTGAGTGAAGTACCACAAAGTATTTGGCTCTCAGTATTAATACTGTCTATTAATCACTGTTTCAAGATGCTATGTATGCTTGTAAAAAACACAAACAAACAACATCCCAAAGTATAGATCAACAGATCCTACTGGGCAGAGCTGACCTGGTCTCATGTATGACAAGAGACGGTTCAGTTAAAGGAATATATAAAGGACACGGAAACATAATTATGTTATATTCAGTGAAAACTGACGAAGCAGCATATTGATAAAATGATACATTGTCAGTGCACCAAATGTAATACACAAAACTTTTATACATTTTTGAACAGCAAAACAAACTGATTTGACTGGTTACAATTTATAGTGGTAGGTGACAGTCTCCCTAAAATGTATATTATTAGAGTATAAAGTACTTACTTGGCCGATCCTGTACTTTTTCCACCAAAGCGACATCAAATAGCTCTACAAATACTGATTCTGACCTTTCTGGATCCTCATCATCCAAAATAGGAAGCAGTATGGTAGCTTCGCTTTTATTTGCCATGAAGATCACAGATCCAGAAATGGGTAAATAGTCTTTTCCTTCTGTTGCTCTAGCAACATTTGAGGGCAGAAAAGGTGACTTTTCATCATCATCCATGGTTCTGTATGCTACCATAACTGTACCGAAAAGACCATGTAACCTTACTATTGTTAGGGTAACGTTTTTGGTTTCTTCCTCAACTTTGATTGGTCTGTTTTTCCCAGAAAAGATAAAAAGTCCATATGGATCATCATTAGCTAGGACAGTTAATGTAGCATTAGTATGATTTCCAAGATGACCATTGGAAACATTCATGAGCAAAACAAAAAACCTCTTATCAAGTTCAGGAACTTCATCAGGTGCAACTTGCACTGTTATATGTGCTCGTCTTTGTCCAATATCAAAAGTTATGTTGCCATAGGTAGAAATTAGGTCTTCATCAGGATCGCAGAATATGATCCAATGCAGTGTAACCTGGGATAAGGCCCCATGCTTTCTGAGAACCTGAAGTGGAAAATAAAAGTAGTAAATAACTGGCTACAGACAGAAAGAAAAACATGTTTCACATACATACATATCCATTCTTAGTCTAGTAACTTTTACACAATTCAAGGCACAACTGGAACATGAAGAAATTAAATGAGTACCTCTTGCAAACCCATAACTTTACTTCCTCAACTCTAATTTATTCTCTGCCTTCTGCACTGTCACTCTTCTTTTAATGTTTATGTAAAAATACACCATATTTAGTGAAATACAATTCAGCATGAGTGGGAGCCCCTAATCTTATATCTGCATACAAGGAAACCTCATTAAATATGTTGCCTATCATTAAACTGCTGCCACAAGCAGCATGTACTCATGACTATAAACACATGGCCCATATCAGGGAAACATGTTGATGGTAACTTTGGGGGGTTTTTGGCCCTTAAAATAAAAACAGCTGGGTGTTCCCACCACAGGGAACTCACACCAGGCCTGGAAGTACTGCAATACCAGGCCAGCATTGGAAAGGCCAGAGCCAGCCTTAACACCCTTCCCTTGGGTGCTGAAAATTGCTACATTTGACAGGCTGGTGGGAATTTTAAAAAAATTTAAAAAAAAAAAAAAAAAAAAAAAAAAGGAAAATTTTTCAGATCCCAAGTCAAATTAGCCAGACCAAGTCCAAACCCATTTGAATCATCCAAGAACTATATGTGGCCCTGATACTGACAAGTATCCTCCACCCCAGCCTGGCATTTCAGATACTTCCAAATCCTTTAGCAAGCATGTAGGCCCAGGCCTGGAAACCTGCAGTTCAGATGCCCCTGAGTTTCGCTTGCCTTCAACTTGCAGCACAGGCAAGCAAGGGAGAAATCTCCTATTTCCATGAAGTCGGCATCTAGCCAAGATCATCCCACTGGAAGCTGGCCAGCAGAAAGCTAACTATGAGGCTCTAATAGGGAGCCTGTCTGCAAGCAAACAAGGGTGCAACCTCCACTACACAGTGCAGTGCCATTTTAATTGCATTACCTTGACCAGGGTATTTCCCCTGCCACCATCGCAGTCATGATGAGAACCTATCACAAGGATGGATTAGTGCAGACTGAGTAAGATATATGGTAGTGCCTATTGCATTCAGTCCCCCTCAGCACTGACTTTGTAAATTGACAGTGAGCCACTATACCAAATACATATTAACTTCCTCTTCACTCCCACAGCTCAGTTATTTTTTTTATTTCACAGTTCCAATGATTCCTGTTTCTTTACCAGCCTTACATGCCTGGCAAATAATCATCAAATCTGGCCCCAAAAAGGTCACCCAGAATCCTGGTCACCCCCCCTCTCAGCCTGGCACATATGATTACTTTGACCCTGCCTTCTATAAGGTAGATGGAGCTGAACCAGGTTGCTCTGTGCCTCACCTGCTTATACATTTTTTAAGTATCCCAGGACTTGTGAAAAGAACACCTGGTTCTAGCCATGAGTAGGGGGCTAAGCACATGGATCCTTTGTGGGTGGAGGGAAAGGGGGAAGAGTATCTGAAGTACATACTGAGCAGTGCTGAGCTGTGGGGTCACCATGGCTTGAATTTGCTGCTGACTTTGTTGGGTCCTGGCCGAATGACCCACATGGTAAATCATGAGCCTTTTGGCTTCAGACTAATATCACATATAGTTTGTACTATATGGGCACCTCCAGATGTGCATGGACATTTGATTCCCCAGGGACCAGAAGCTGTGGTGTGCCTTCCACTGCCACTTCCTGTCCCTGGGGAAAGCCCATGCCATGTGGCAAGTTCTCAGATGGAGTAGGGAAGGTTGGGCCCCAGTAGACTTATCTGGAGTCCTGGGGCCTCCCAGGACTGCAGCCATAGCAATTCTGCCACGCAGAGCCTGGCTGGCAGCAAAGCTCTTCAACAGTGATAGGCAACATATTTAATGAGCTTTTCAACAGTGCATGCTAGCCAAATGTGTGTTGCTCAGTTTTTTTTCTCCCTTTAGTTTTTTTTGACCCCTGGATATCCAGGGATCAAAAAAACCTGCAAAAGAAAAAACAACTCAAAGTGCACTCTCGGGTTCTCCACCCTTGCAGTGCAGAAAACACCAGACTGTGCACTATGCGGCACTGCAAATGCGAATCAGCACCACATACTGCGCAACTGCACTCATCTGCATGTGCCCTCTGTAAATAGGTAAAGAAGTGCTGTTTAAAAATGTGTTTATAGGATACCCGTCCTAAAACTTGCAGCAGTTTCAAAAAAGTTAACACAACAAAAGGTAAATGTATGGGTACCTTTACTAACTTGCCTAGGAGAGCAGGGTCTGACAGTAAGGAGAAGGAGACGGGGCTGCAGAGGGTAGAACTTAAGGAGAAGGGAAAGAGGACTACCTGACCCCAAAATTTATTCTCCCTGCTGTAGCAATTGGAGAGGGACAAATTCTGTTTAAATCTCAAATAATAAGATTCTATACCTGGAAAGTTATAACAAAATTATCAATTTGCCATATATAGAATCTAGTTACTGGGGAGAGGTGACGGTGTATGCAGGGTCATCTTATATTGGAGTAAATATGTTAGTCTGTAATATCATTATTTTTTAAATAAAAAGATTAGTAGCTAAAATTTAAGTAAAGTGGATATTTTAAAATGCTTGATTAAAGGTCATTAGAAATTATCTACATTATATATTACCTATAGATTTGATGTGATTTCATTTAAAGAGTATTTTTCCCAATGTGTAAGCTGAGTATACTGAAAACTGTAGTTTATGTAGATTTCAGTCACAAATGTATAAGCTTATAATTCAGTCCCTTGGAAAGTCTAAATGAGACAGTGACCAAAGATGATCATGTAGCAACAGAGGACAATCAAAATCTACTCACTTGTAGCACAGCTGTGCTCTCTCCATCTTCAGGTTCTGTTCCATTGACAAAAAGTGACTCAGTGCTGAACTCAAACATACCATGAGCATCATCAGAGGCTTCAATGGTTACAATGATGTGGGACGCTATTCCTAGGCTGGCTATAGGTACACATTCCAAGAGAGTTAAATTATTTTTTCTCCATCTTTAGGTCATAGCAGTGAAACACTTATTTTTAGTTCACTACATTATGTTAAAACAATTATAGATGTGCAAAGGTATAACTAGTATTTTTTTTTTTAACATCAAGGATCCAGCAAGAGGTAAATTCTATACTCAGGTAATTTATGTTCACAGAGTTTTCTCTGTTTTACAGCAGAACTGGGGACAAAGAGTGGAGAAAGAAATGCAGCCCCACAAATCCCAGTGCTTGGGCTGTCATTACAGCTTATATCACCTGAGGGTCAAGCATAATAGTTCGGCACTTAAAAAACAGGTTCCAAAGTTAGAATGAAAAAAAATCATTCCTGAATACACCGTAAAGGTAAGCTTTGGCTTGTAAAACCTTATGCTATACATATCTATAGAGATCTCTATATAGATATCTATAGAGATCTCTGTAGAGATCTATATATCTATATCTATAGATATAAACTAACTTATAACGTATAAACTAATTCTATCCAACTAAACTAATACATCTGACTTGTGTATATGTCAGATATATTAGTTTAGTTAGATATAATTAGTTTATAAGTTACAAATCTGTTTTGTATTGTTCCTTTCTACAGTCTCATAAATACACACTTTCCCAAACACACCTAGATGTGAGGGTAAAATTCATAACCCGTGATTAATAAAGTGGTTTGGATTGGGCAGTTCATTTCAGTTCAGACACTTATCTAAATTTCTTGGGACTGCAGAACTGTGCTGAAATTCTCATCGGAACAGGGTTTCTGCCTGCCAACTTTTTACACAGATTGGATGCTTTCTAAGGTTACACCACCCTTATTTGTTGCACTTTAACCCTTCTGCTTCCATCCAATCTTAGAAATGCAAACAGAATGAAAAATAAATGTTTATTTGGATTGTTTCTCAGTTTGATTTTTTTTTAAAGTCTAACATCCAAACCAACCATCTCTCTCTCGTGCTATTTTTGACCAACAAAAGTACCAGTCAGATAAGTGTCATGTATTAAATCATGGCAATTTTAATTACTTATGACAAGTATTTTCCTATGCTGCTTTGAGGGAAATTGTGGCTATTTTCAAAACCAATCTTTCAAGCTAAAGCTAAATTTTGAGAGAAACAAATAAAGGGTTAAGGCTGCAACCCTAACTATATAAAAATTACTGTTTTCTACAAAAGAACTAGTGATTGCTACTGAAATCCTGCTCGAGTCAAAATACAAAAGGCATATTTTCAGATAATTCAATGGTAAGAAATCTAGGTGAGTCAGTTATACTAGGGGTAAGAAATCACAGTGCTGGTTGGTTTAGTTATAGCTACCTATACACGAGAAATTACAATAATCAATTAAAAGGCAAAGGATAGGCCAAGCTTCTTACCATGCTGATGGACAGCTGGAAGGAAGAACTCCATGTCCCCATCACCACTACCACTGCCATCATTTCTAAAGAGTTCAGCAACTTCAAGATGACAGACAAAGACACACAATACACATATATACATTTATAAACACAAAAAGGCAGAAAGTATTTAAACATTTCTGGACAAAAGGGAAAAATGGGAATGTCCCAACAAGATATTTAACATTTGGCTTGGAAGAATACTGATTCTCCAGTTAAAGTGTGTGGAGGGGGCAGAAGGGTAAGAAAAGACATATAGGACACATTTTACTTGCTTAGCATTATCATCAAAACAACTGGGAAATCAAATATTGACAATTATGTATCAGGGGCTTGATGATAATGTTGCAATAATGCTCAGTATTTTATTTTGTTCTGGGTTGGAGAATGTGAAAAATCAGAGAAAAGTAGGACTGGACGTGCCCTCCAGAGGTCATCTAGTCTAAACCTCCACCAGAAGCAGAATCACCCCTCTCCCAGCCTACTGAAATCCATTGTCTAACCTATTAGTACAGACAACACCCACTTAGCGCTCTTAATTGGTTCCTGAAAATCCAAGCATTAAGCAAAGCCAAAAGTATTTGACGACCCAAGATGGTGACCACAATTGTTTTTAAATGACCCAAGATGGTAACCACGAGCATTATAACAAAACTCTCTGAGCACTACGTGAAATCAGTTACCAATTTAAAATGAGCGTTATAGTGAAATAGAACTAAGTAAAACAGCGTTAAGCAGGGGTTGCCTGTAAACCTACACTGTCTACCCTGACAACCACAAGACACAGCACCCTAAACTGGCACAAGTAAAGCAGGAGAACAACGGCAGCCAATGTCCTGCTGCTACAAAGGTTGTTAAAATTCACTCAAGAGATCCAAGGAGGAGAGCCATGCCCCCTACTACAGAAGGAGGCAAAAGCCCTCACAGTCTGTACCACTCTGAAGTAAAACCGCTTTCTGACCCCAGCACGGGGATCAGTCTGATGCTGACTGACCATCTAGCCAGGAACCCCAATGTTTCTGTGGGAGGTTAACCACATGCCCAGTTCCCCCAACACATGAAGAGGAGATCATAAAACAGGACTTCAGCCCAGGAGTTCTACTAACTGTGTGTAGTCCATACTTTGGATCAGGAATCAAAAATTAAAACGAACAGAAGAAAATGAATACATGACTGACTAGTTGGTATTACACCCTAAAAGCTTGCCTATGTGCACCTCATGTTATGAAAGGAACAAACCAAGGTACAGAACAACGATGAAGCAGAATCTATGGAGGAAGGTAAGAATATCTGAAAGATATTCTTCACGTTTTTATGAAGTAGAAGCCATTGGATTTACGCATGTCTCATGATATCGGAGGCAGCAACAAAGGAGCATACTCTCGAAGATGTCTACGTATCAGAGCTCTGAAGCAGGGCTAGTTGAAAGTTTTCTGTCAAAACTGCTTTTGATGGAAAATTGACTGAACAAGTATGTTTTGTTTTGGGGGATGGGGTTTGCAACAAGTGTCTGCTATTTGATGAGAACGTAGACTATTCTTCAAGAGTCTGAAAATAAGAACCTCAGCAAGATCATGGTGCCTCCTGAACAATTCAATCTGACCAGAAGGCATGGCTCAAACAGAAGAATAAGGACATAAGGCAATCAACTACAAGTCTCATCAGGTATTGCCATGGAGTTTCTGAATTATTCTATTCTAACTGCAATTTTCAGCTTTTGATTTTGCAGCCAAGTGTTACCATTTTCTTTTTTTTTCCCTCCAGCCCACTTACTCTAGAAGCTATTCTACAAACAACATTTCCAGCAGGCAAAGATATACAAGGGATTTGTTACACCTTATGCTGTGCACCATACAAGTGTTGATCAGTGCTACGGCTGGCCTGGAGTTTGGAGCAGTCACACCTGTAGTCTAAAAACCTTTTGACTGTCCCCCACCTGCACAGCTGTGACTTGCCACTACAGGCCTGGTGAACAGGGGCAGGACTAGGTGCTGTAGCTGTGAGTTGCCATTTGAGGGCTAGTGAGCCAGGACAAGCTTCTATCCCTACCCTACAGGCAGACATGTGAGAGAACCTGGGATACTCTGGAAGACTTCAGTTTGGCCAACACATCTCTGAGGAGTGGCCACATTTTAATGATAGTGCAGATCAGAGATAATCCTGCCTTGGAGTGGTGTAACTTTGAGCTGCATAATGAGCATTTTAAACCACTTCAAGGTGTTAATGTGCAGACAATCCAGGGGTAAGAGCTCCAGGAGCCACCCAAAACTCCTGTGTAACAAGGTCCTAAAGAAACAGATATTTTCTGGGTGGTGTGGGCTGTGTTGGCTGGAAGAAGCAGTAGAGCTTGCCATGTATTTGGACAAGCATCTCCAGTGCAAGTTTTCCCAAACTTCTGGAATCCTTCAAGTAATCAAGGAACTGTCTACCAACTGTCTATCACAAAGCTCAAGTGGCCTTTTGCTACTACCATTGGACATTTATATACCTGCTTCAGGAGGAGGGGGGCATCTTGTGTGTTATTGTCCCTACGCTTAAAAATGGCGGCAGGCAGCAGCACTTAAAAATTTGCTTAAAAATAGCAGTAGGGCTAATAGGATTTAGTCGAAGTGCCCATTGCCATTTTTAAGCATGGAAACACTGATACATGAGAAGCTAGAGTCTGCTGGAGTGCAGTAATTACCACGCTCCAGCAGACTCAATTAACTGAGTCTGCTCCAATGCACAGCTTGAAAAACTATAGGTACCAAATTTGCCCCTTGTGTAATTCCTCTGACTTCATTTACAAGATAACAGGCATGATTTTAGCTATTTAATGTCAACATATTTTAAAAACAACCGAGTTGACAAAGATGAATTTACAGGTAACTTAACACATAGTTCTTTTATTATTCTAATATTAATTATAATTACCAATCAAGAAACTATCCAAAAAGAAAATAAAAAGCAGATATTGTGTTGAAGAGTTCTCAAGAATATCATTACTTAACAGCACCCGACCAGTCCAAGTTTCCCTGGGCCTGGCTATTTCCAGTAATAATTAACAAACAGAAGGTTTTTCCAATTTTTATTTAAAAACTAAAATAAGGTTTCTGTTTTTGGCAAAATTCCAGCCATGGAAGCTTAATCTCCTTAACAGGACCTAAGATCTATAACCCTCCAGTGACTAAAAAGAGGTCATGCATATGTTGGTGAAAAATTAATATGAAAGACTTACCTCCTCCTTTTGGGTTCAGCAGCTCAACTTGAAAAGATTTTTCCAGTTCAGGGACTGTGTTATCTGTGATGTTAACCGTAATATACTTGTATCTTTCTCCTGGCTGAAATTCTAAGGTGCCTGCAATTCCCTGAAAAATAAAAAGTGCTTACACTTTTGTTCACATTTATCTGTTGCATCAGTATGAACTCAAAGTAGCAAAAAACAGAAGTGGGCTTTCTATTTTGTTAATGGAAATATTTAAATTGCCATTTGGTATTTTGGGGTCTTTTGTTCGGGAGGGAGGGTTATATCTTCCACTGTATCTCAAATTGCTCAACATTTTCTTGTACTTTCACAGGACAAGACAAACCTCCAAATTTACAAAACTGCACTTTCACTGAAGTTCTCACATTTCTGTGTCTAGTTTGACTTATGCAAGTAAAACCACATGTATGCATTTAGGTTTGCTGGTATATGACTATGTGTGTCTATGCACAAAAGTATGCACATTCTAAGGAAGTTCTCTTTAAATATTCAGGTTTAAAGGTCCAACCCAATCATTTGTCAGCAATTACTTCATTCCATGGCTTAAGCATAACTCATTCATGAGCCAGCAGGAGTGACATGAATCCTGGATGAAATTATGCAATTCCAAATTTTGGGAATTGCAACAATAACCAATACCCACCCTGGTCAAATGGACATCTCACTGATCATAGAAAAATAAGAAATGAAACAAGCAAGGTTCCCCAAATTTCTAACATCATCTAAATCTTGTAATATGACATGCTCTATTAATTTCATGACACCTCACTATTCATTTCTGTCCTTGCATGAGCATGTTTTCCAACTTGGCACTCTCATTCACCATGCTTGCCACATGATCAAAAGTAGTCCTATGAAAGACTCAGTTTAGAAAAGTCCTGAATATTTCAAAAGCCAAAAGAAAAACTATTCTAGCCGTAAGGAATGAGATGGGATGCAGGTGTTACCATAAATAAAATGGTAGAGTATCAGTCATTTAATTCTGCTACATATACCTGATAGTCTTCTGGACTGAATGCTGTCAGTGATACCGTTCTGTATTCCACCATAACTGTTCCAAGAAGGCCCTGTGCACGAACTACCAATAATTTGACATGTCCAATTTCTTCTTTAACAGTAATGCGGGGCACAGTTGATGCTGGCAAAATCATTTTATCACTGGGCTTAGGAGGAGGCCCCAAAGAGAACTGTAACAACCCTAACAGATACAAAAAACAGTATTTAAACCTATCAGAAATAATCTATAATTCATTTTAAGTTGTTTAATTTAACATATTGTACATGGAAGTTGAACATCAATGAAATCTTCAGAGAAATGCTGTGTACCATCACCTCAAATTGATAATAATGCCCAATATATCCTGCTGAATCTTGACCAAGCACTGGGTATTGATAGAAATAAAATACATTCAGCTGTATTCTGAATGGTCCTCAGTGTCACAGGATTGGGCAAACAGTGAACTGACAAATACATATTCAGAAATGGGTGGTTTCGTCAGAAGTTCTCTTCAACAAGCCACCATTACATGAGCGTACATGGAATCACCTATGCTAGCTGAGGATTTGCCCACAAGAGAATCTCTAGTTGCCTATGGTTCCTTTGTCTGGTTCCATAGGGAAGAAATGGTTCAATATTTAAAGTATACATAATTGTTTTCCATAAATAAATATTGAATAAATTAAGACTCTTAAGTGGTAACCTTGCCAAAAGGATGCTGCATCTTCAGCAACAAGCCTGAACAACTTTATCTGCTGAACCTGAGTCAAGGAAACTCTCTGAAACAAAAAGGCAAATTTCCACCACTGTTACCATAAGGGTGGTCGCTGGCTTTGATGGTGATATCCGTAGTTTCCTTTTCTGGATCTATGCTTGCTCCACTGGTTGGAGTCGAACCTAGTTTTCCATCTCCGGAAATTGCAGACACTAGTGTCACACGGAAATATTCATTTAGCTCAGGAACGTCATCATCAACTACATACAAGTTTAAGACCTAGAGAGGGAAGAACAAATTAAATTAGTGCTATGACATAGGGGGTGAGGGCGTGAGGGTCGAGAGACAGCAAACCTGCATCATAAATTTTTATAGGAACTTAGTCAAAATGCACTCAGTACTTAGTTACATAGTTCCATTTCCTATGCAGGTTTTTAAAAGATTCAGGTAGCAATTTACCTTTAGCCCAGGGGTAGGCAGCTCCCACCATGTGTGCCAGTATGGCATGTAAAGACATTTTGCTTGGCAGGTGCACCTCGGGGCAAATGGTGGGGAAGGGGCCAGGACTGCACTGTCACAATGAGAATCAGGCCCCTCACAGCTCCACTGCCATCAGCCTCAGCACACCAACATCTTATAAGTCGAGGTTGTGGATATTTTTAGAACACTGCCCAAAAACACTGCCAACCCCTGCTTTAGCCTAAAGTTTTATAGAAGAACTATCAACTATTAACAGAAATAATGCAGGGTACAATTTTCTGAAGTGTCCAAGCAGCTTCATAGCCTAAAACTCATTTTCAAAAGTGACTTTGACACTTGGAAGCTTAAGTCTCACTTATGCACCTTTGAAAATATTAGCTCTAGTTTACATTCAGAGCTTTTTCAGTCAAGCAGACTGGCTCTACAGGCTTTGAAAATTAAAAAAAAACCAAAATCATTAGTAGATGGATGTGCATGTCCATCATGTTTCATAATTATATGATCCCTGGTTTGTTGATGTCCTGAATCCAGATCATCTTCCACTAAGTATGTAGATCAGAGTCTCATGTATATATGAGAAAAAAACATCATATTTAGTACATGTGAGATTTGGCAGCATAGATACCAGAAAGGCAAGGATTTTTTGGAGGGTGATATCTTTTATGGGAGCAACTGTATAGTTGGGATAAAATTAGACTAGTTTTTTGTATGCAAAGCATTCCTCTTCAGATCTGGAGGACGAAAACATGCACACAATTTTTAAAAACAGCAGATAGAGATGTGTTCTGCTTTCATGCTCTGGTGAAAAGAAAAGCAAAAAATTCACAGAAACTTCTTTCTGCTGTGTTCAAAAGAAAAGAAAACTAGCAGATGATTATCTTCTTCTGCTAATTGTCTGCTATTTCTGGGAATTTCACAGCTCTACTCACTGTTCATATATATACACATACATATATATGAAGATCAGAGGGATCATCCCTTCATTCCCTGTCATGCATTTGCATTTTCACAGACTCCATTTGCATATTGGCTTAAACTTCTATTCCACCCAGAAGAGCTCACACACACCAGCAGACTCTCCCTATGCCTGAAGAAGGGTCTTTGTGTCCAAAAGCTTGTAAAGAATAATTTTCCAACTATTTAGCTGGTCAAATAAAATATATCACATCTACCCAAAGAACCTTGCCTGCCCCAGTTTCATGGGTGTTTTAAGCTGATAGTTCAGTTCCAGTCTATCCATAGTTAACCTTCTTTTGTAGAGATATATTCCATATATATAATATATAGGTTTGAATGCATCTGTACAGGAATAGGCATATATACTTACATCTTTCCAACCCAGTGATTCTCAACCAGAGTTCCAGGGCACCCAAGGGTGCAGCAAGATCCTTCAAAGGGCGTTTCAAGGTGTGAGGCAATAAGCAGATAAATACAGGCTCCGTTTCTTCCCTACCTCGCCACTGCCCCACTCTCGCTACCTGGCCCCTTTCCAAAGAGATAAGCACTGTAATTAATAGTTTGGGGTTTTTTTTTATGGGGTGCCTCTCAATTCACAAAAGTTATGCAGGGGTGCCTAAAGTATAATGAGGAGTGCCTCAAATATAAAAACATTCAGAACCACTGGTCTAATCCACAGGGTGTCAAAACAGAGGCAAAAAAACAACAACTCATAACAACCTGTCTGAGGGAAATACTTCCAGAATGAGAACCAGAAAAGGACACTGAGAAGGTACATTCCAGGAGGCTTGCAAAGAACAAGATGACTAACTTTAATAAAGAAGATAGGGTTTACCTCTGATCTTTGCCAAGGAAGGAATGTGATAGTGCCACTGGCATTTGCAAAATCAGCAACAGAGTAATTAATGCCAGTGGAATCGATCTGCGAGATAACGTAACTTATGTATACATAGTCCAGGGCTCCCCTTGTACGTTCCACAACACAGGATATAGTAGAACCCTCCTCGGCTGCCTGTAAACAAATAAGAACGCTAACAATAATGCACAAGTATCAAGGAAATGAATACAACAAAAGCAAAAGAATTGCTCCCCCCCAAATTATCAGGTGTTCAGAGAGACATTCAGAGAATCATAGAAAATTGTTGCCGTGTTACTTTAAGATCTTTCAGGAGACTTAGAAAACGGTACTGTCTGGAAGATAAACTGGCCTCGATACTTTTGAGAACAACCCAAGTGCTGCTCTAATTTGCACTGGTTTCTAATATTACCGGAAGAAATATCAACTCGGCAAGTATCACTAGAGCATGGGAAGATCTGGTCACAGATCTTCACCCCTCTTGTAGTTGGGGGTGAATAGGTGAGCTGTCATTGACTTCCTTAAAATTAGATATGACAATATATTTTACATTCCCTTTAGCAATTCAGTCACTAAAACAATTCTGGCTTTCTCCAGAATTAAATATGCTACATGAACTAAACAGACTATATTTTCCTCCTTTATATTTTTTCTCGATGATGATAGGTAAAGGGCAAGTACTGTGTGCTATAATATATTCTTTATAGGAAATAAACCTAGTTGAATAATAGAATGAATAATAGAACATAATATTACTTAGAACCTGCATTTTTCAAAAGGTTTAAGATGTATAGCATCTATTATATGCAACTTTGTATGACAGTTTGAAGCATATACTGAAAATAACTTTGTTCACAACTAGACAGATATGTACACAATGCAGATAAGCCCATGCTAAAAGAATGTTGTATATTTACAACATCAGCATTAGTTTTCCTGCTGAAAGAGATGTAAGGTAAGTGCTGAACAATTAATATCTCCTATTCATTTTTAATTCTGCTCCATGCTTGGGTGATGATCTGTGGTATCAGACTGTATCGCAATCGGACCTGAAAGAGTCTATTTTCATAGCATATGGCAGGCACTTCTGAAAAACTGCTTTCATTCAAACCAAAAACAATACATCCAAACATATCATAAAGGCTTCAAAACAGGGATAATGTAATAGAAAGGACATGAAAGTTCTCAACTATAAAACCATTTAGTGTTACTTTCTCATTAGTACTCTACAAACTACTAACTTTTGAAACCATGAAAATACTATAAAGAACTTAAAAGGGTAACCGTTAAAATGCTTCCCCTCCAATTTAGGTTTGGAGGACTGCGGGAGGAGGGAAAGGGAGGCAGGAACTCTTTTACCCTAATATTTAATCAATCACAGATATGTGAAACAAGTGAAGAATATATCAGTACTAATTTATTTTGTAGTACTCATCTCTTTTTAGGTGCAAATTTTCAAAACAAATATATGTTATGAACTATTTTAAAAACCACCACTAAAAACCATACAAGTAGGATCATAAAAGGATACAGGACTACCAAAGACAATACAGGGATTATTGAAGTCAGATAATTTTGCTTAATCAGCCACAAGAACCAATTACATGAAATCTTGGCTCCACTGAAATGCAATGGAGCTTTGTCACTGACTTCACTGAGGCCAGACTTTCAGCCATGATTTTTTGAGAGCCAGCTTACCTCAGGAATACATGCACCTGTGAAGCCAAACAAACCATTGGCATTATCACTTTTTTGTATTCTTAATCTTGCTGTAGTATTGTCTTTCGAAATTCGAGCTCCCCCACGCACAGAGATAAGCTTAAGTATAAATAACTCTTCTCCTTCCTCCTCCTTGTCATCTCTTGCAGACACAATAAACGATTTATTGGTCTCTCCCTGTCGATATTCCAAATACCCGGAGATGGGGTGCATGTCACTCTTTGCAGGAGTTGCATGAAGTTCATAGATTTCTGGTCGTGTTAATTTACGCTCATAAAGCCTTACGTCCTGCATGAAACCTGTGTACCTGCTACGACCATTCATCCCTGCACCAACTCTCACTATCCCAGGACCTAGACAAGAGAGAAAAATTGACAATAATTTAATTCATTTCCCCCCAAAGTGTGTAAATGAGTAACTGTTCCTGTTAAAGTCAATGGTTAACCCTTTATAGTCCCCAGACAAGAAACTGGTATGTCAACAACCATCTTCTCTTAGAAGCAAAATACTGGAGGGCATTGCTTGTTCACAATGCAATTGCAGGCACGACATGATAAAGCCCCTTTCAGAAACTGCTCAAAGTCCATCTTAACATTAAGACGCGTTGCTCCAAGTACCCCTTCTGGCAAGTTCTAAAGCCTCACTGCTCTGATAGTTAGAAAACTGTCTCTACTTTCCATACTAAATTTATTCATGGCTAGTTTATACCCACTTATTCCTGTGCTAACGTTGTCCTTTAGCTTAAACATATGTACTCTCACCCTTGTCTCTACCAGCCTGATATATATATATATATATAGAGACAATCATACCCTTAACTCTTTTAGTCTTCTGGTAAGACAGGTTCTTCAACTCCTCTAGTCACCCAACCAGGCCCTCTTCCCACTTCTTTGAGCTGAATTAATCTTTCTTACATGTGAGTGACCAGAATTGTACACAGTATCCCAAATGAAATTTCACTTGTGCCATTTACAACAGCATTAATATTTCCCTGTCTGTACGGGAAATCATTCTTCTGATGCATTCTAGAATTGCATTTGCTTTTTCCCTGCCACATCACATTGCTGGTTCATAGTCATCCTATGATTGACTAGGACAATGAGGTCTTTCTCACTTGTCTCCAAGTGATGAGCTGCCATCTTATAACAGAAATTGTTATTAGCCCTTGCACTTTGTACTCTTAAATTCCATCCTGTTTCTATTACCCTACTCCTCAAGGTCATTCACCTGACTTATTAGTTTTTAAAATCCCATGAATAATATTAGTGTTTTTATCTACACAAAGCCTCCACGTGTAAAATAAAAAGCTTCTGTTGAAATGTATTGCTCTCAGGGTAATATATTCCCCGTTTCCTTCCCTCCCTTCACCCGCCACCCACAAGCCAGATGTCAAGAGGCCACTAAACTATTTGGATGTTCTAAACTATTAAAGATAAGCAAGTCAAGTTATAAGTGTTAGCTGCTATGCAGTTAGCAAAAATAAGCAAGTGCTCAGTGCAAAAGGGGGAAAAGTAACAGAGCAGAATTAAAATCCTGGATAACCACACAATAGTACAGAACCAACGGAGGATTACACAATGACTAAAATCTGCAAAGCCTGTGTTTAGGCATCTATACACATATTCAAGTAATCTGAAAGAATTCTCCCAGTTTTGTTCTCCTAGGAGAAAAACCTACCAAGAGACACCTGAACAGACATTCAAATGCTGTCCCTAGAAGAGCAGAGAGCTTGCCATGCTGACACTGTGCAGCCAGTATGCACTGATAGCTCCCTCAGTCTGCCTGGACACAGAATGCAACAGTGCACAGGGCAGCCCTGATTGCCTGACCCTAACCGCCAGTCTCCCTCCATACTCAGCTGCAGCAGCAGAGTCTATCTAGCAACACGCTGTTCCCAGGTGGAGAGGGAAAAGGGGAGGTGAGACAGGGACACAAAACAGCTTGGGCTGCTGGAAGACTGCAGTGGCTTTTCTCAAAAGAAGATGGTCTGCAAGCATTCATTCTCCCAGGAGAAACCCTGGTTGTTCCTAGGTTATTTTTGCTCGGGAGAAAAATCCTGAATGTCTTTACACTTGTGGTTTCCCCTGTGAAATCAGCAATTGAGGAAAAACTAAATGTCTGTGTGTGGTCTAGGTCAGCTCTCTCACTTGTTTGCATTTTTTGTGACTGATTTATATTGGCTGCAGTGCAATGACAGAGCATGTCCATGCTAATTACTCTGTATCAGGGTAAAAATCCTTGCATTTCAGTCCAGGTTGCCTTAAACTGTTTTACACATGACCCATCCTGAGACAGCTGTATCAAGGTGTGACAGGGGACAGTGAATACTATTTCAGTGCCACAGGTCATACCTCTGGTTTCTGCTGATGTCTTTATCAGCCAGTCAGCCATCTGAGTATCTGGTAGCCTAACCAACAAATTACAGGCAGCTCTCTTCACCTGTAATTACAGGTGACGAAGCTCAAGGACCTAGGAGCACAACTGGTCTTTCTCCTCAACCCTCCCGGTCAGAGGCTGTGGCCATCGGAGGGAGGAGTGCATCAAGGAGGTCAACTGAAGGCTTAGGAGATGGTGAAACCATGTGGGCTTTGGATACCTCAACCTTGGTCTGCAGTTTAACTACAGTGGTCTACATGCAAGGGACAGTATTCATTTCACAGGCAGCAGGAAGAAGCTCTTCACTATGGGAGTCAAGGACTTGTTGAGAAGGGCTTTAGACTAGGCACATCTGGGGCTAGGGAAAAGGTTCCATTGCTGTGCATGAATCCTCTAGACACAATGGCACACGGGACAGCATTAAAGCAATGGACATCCACATAAATACTAATATCTTGAGACAAAGGCAGCGTGACAGAAAACCTGAGGTGACTAGGGGGGAACTCAGGTGTCTTTATGGGAATGCCAGAAGCATGAGAAATAAACAAGAGGAACCAGCATTCCTTCTGATTGATGAGGAATTAAATCTGATTGGGTTGACAGAGACCTGGTGGGATGAAACACATGATTAGGCAGTGAATATTGAGGGCTATAGGCTTTACAGGAAGGATCAGGTCAGGAAGAAGGGAGGACGTGTGGCCGTCTATGTGAAAGAGTGGTACCCCTCCCTGCAGGTCACACTTGACAGCAGGAAAAGGTCCCTTGAGACCCTCTGGGTCAGGATACAAGGGAGAATCAGGAGAGATAGACCTGATGGTGGGAGTCTACTACAGGCCTCCCTCCCAAGGAAAGGACTACAATCAGGCATTCTCTGGAGACCTGATTGAGGCAGTTTGCACTAGAGACATGATAGTCATGGACGACTTCAACTACCCTGATATCTGTTTGGAGTACCACTCAGCCACATCCAGCAGGTCAGCCAACTTCTTGGCAACAACATACTATCTGTTTCTGACACAGGTTGTGGAGGGGCCTACTAGGGGTAAAACCACTCTGGTTTTAGTGCTGAACAAGGGGGAGGATATCATAAATGACCTGAGGATTGGTGGTACAGTGGGCAACAGTGATCATGACCTGATAAGGTTCACCATCCACCATAAAACTGGGAAATCAATCAGCAGAACAGAAGTCCTAGATTTCAGGAAGGCAGATTCTGGCAAACTCAAGAAGCTAGTTGGAAAGGCCCTCTGCAACCAGCAACTGAATGATTTGGGAGTCTAGGTGGTGATTCTTTAAGGAGGCAATTCTCACAGCTCAAAAACAGGCCATCTCCAGGCAGACAAGAAGTGGGAAAGGAACCAAGAGACCCACTTGGCTCAACAGAGATATTACAGAGCTATTGAAAAAGAAAGAAAAATCAGATAAACAATGGAAGAACGGGTCAGCAACCAGAGAGGAATACACCAGTATCGCCAGGGCCTGCAGACACAAGACACAAAAAGCTAAGGCAGGCATGGAAATCAAGCTGGCAACCAGCATAAAGACAACAAAGAGTTCTTCTACAGATACACAGGGAGCAAGAGAGAAAAAACAAAAAAAACAAAACCCACTGTGAGACCCCTACTGAATGCTCAGGGGCAGCCCACAGTCAACGCCCACAAAAAGGCAGAATTCCTAAATACATACTTCACATCAGTATTCCTGAAGTCAAATGGGTGCTGTTTGCCTGGCCAGAGGCTCAGGGAACATGAGGAAGGCAACAGATTAAATGAAACCAGTCCTGAACAGTGAGCGATCTCCTACAACACAGTGAGGGATCTCCTACAACACTTGGACACTTTCAAGTCTGCTGGGACAGACGACCTACACCTCAGACTCCTGAAAAGAACTGGCTGAATTTATAGCCCTGCCACTGGCCAAGTTGTTTGAAGAGTCATGGAACTCAGGAGTGGTCCCAGATGACTGGAAGAGGGCCAATGTGGTCCCCATCTTTAAGAAATGAAAGAGCGATGACCCTGCAAACTACACACCAGTCAACTTGACTTCAGTCCTAGATAAAAATCTTGAAAAATTGTTAAGGAGGCCATCAATTACAAGCTGGTAACTGATGGGGTGTTAAGAAGCAACCAGCACAGTTTTGTCAAGGGTAGATCATGCCTGACAAACCTAGTATCCTTCTATGACCAGGTTACTAACCATCTGGACAAGGGACACAAGGTTGACATCATTTACTTAGGCTTAAGTAAAGCCTTTAATTCCATTTCCCACGAACTTCTCTCAAACTAACTGGAGGGTACTGAGCTGGACTAGTCTACAGTGAAGTGGGTGGACAACTGGCTTAGAGGCTGCTCCCAGACTGTTGTAATCAATGGCTTCATCCTGGAGGACTGTCTCCAGTGGTGTCCCCCAGGGGTTTGGTGCTTGGACCTATGGTCTTTGATATACTTATCTGGACGAGGGGGTGGAAAGCTCAATGATTAAGTGCATGGATGCTACCAAGCTGTGGGGAAATGTGGGCATATTAGAGGATAAGGTAAAGATCTAGGATGACCTTGACAGACTGGATTCATGGGAGGAACGGAATCAGATGAGGTTTAACAGGGAAAAGTGCAAGGCCCTTCATCTGGGTAGGAAGAACCCCCTTCATAACTACACCGGGGTTGTCAACTGAGGGTATGTGGACCAGTCCTAGGGTGTACACACAGGCAGGTGAGGACACAGCGTCACTGCCTCCCAGGAGCAAAGGCAGATGCACCCCTCTGCAGGGTAGGGAAGCTCACACACAGTACCTGCCACTACACACCAGCCCAGTGAGCTTCCCTGCTCCACAGAGGGGCACTCCTGCCCTCACCCCAGGCCAGTGAGCTTTCCCACCCCACCCCAGCCCTGCTCCTGGGAGGCAACAGTGCTCCATCCCTGCCTCGCCTTGTCCAGCTGCACACCACCCCCTCGAGCTCAGCATCTGGCCATGTGCTACCCAACCCCTCTGCTCAGTATCCAGCTGCCAAGGATACTTAGACTAAAAAAGGTTGAAAACTACACAATGGATGTCGGTCCACTGGCTCGCACATCTTAATGAGACCTGGGGGTCACAACTGACCTGAAGATGGACATGAGCCAATGGTGTGATGAGGTTGCCAGAAGGGCAAATAGACCTCTGACACGCATCCGCCAACGTGTGGCCAAACAGATCCAGGAAGGTGGTGCTCCTCCCTCTCTATTTGGCATTGGTGAGGCCTCAGCTGGAGTACTGTGTCCATTTCTGGGCACCGCACTTCAAGGAAAATATGGACAAGCTTGGTTAAGGGCATGGAGGATAAGCCCTATGGGGAGAGACTCCAGGACTGGGCCTGTTCAGTCTGAGCAAGAGACAGCTGAGAGGTGACCTGATAGCTGACGTATAAGTACGTCAAGGGTGAGTATCAAGATCTAAGGGAGCAACTCTTCAGAAAGGCACCTCAAGAGAGGATGAGGACCAATGGGCATAAGCTAATAGAGAGTAAATTCAGGCTAGACATAAGAAAAAAAAATTTCTCTGTAAGGGTCACCAGAAACTGGTACACACTCCCAGCATAAGTGGTGCAGTCACCCTCAATGGAGTTGTTCAAGATGAAGCTGGACAGGTACCTTGTCCAGCTCATCTGAGCCCAGTAACTTCCTTCTCATGGCAGGGGACCAGACATGATGATCTTACAGGTCCCTTCCAGTTCTATGTTTCAGAGAGAAACTACCAGTTGCTGACTCAGACATGAAATCACCAGCTGGAGCTACAATGGGAGGATCCTCAAGTACCAGTCCCCCCTCTCTTGCAACTGTCAAAACTCTCCACCATAGATAGAAAGGAAGAGGGCAACTGCATTCTTGTAGCTGCATCACGCAAATATCCTTATTATGGGCACAGAGGCCTTGTCCTCATTTTTTCTCTTTTCCAAGATGATAAAATGGGGCATGGTGGGTATAGCAGCCAGAAAAAGCAGCTAGAAAAGAATGATTCCAGTATATATACTATTTTAAAGATGTATTTTGATAGTCTTTTCATTTTTGTATATGGTCTTTTCTGAGTTTAAATCTTACCTAAAAGCTTTTCTATCTACGAAAAGATAACATCAAATCTGTGCAACTGAAGTGTTTGATTAGCGCAGTGATTCTCATCCAGGGTGCCAAGACACCCTGGCTAAGTACAGTCAAAAAAGCCTGAGGCTGAATCAGTTCAATTTTCACAGGTTAGTCTAAGCCACGTAGATTAAATTAATAAGCAAGTGAACAGACGATCACTTTTGATTCCGGAAAGACAGCCACATGTCTGCACTGGCTCAGGCTAGAAGCAGGGAAGCTAGAGCACACTTCCCTGCTCAGCTACAGCAGACAGGCTAGCCAGCCCATCCTGTGAGGGGAGTGGCAGGGTTTGCAAGGGAGGTACAAAGCATCCTGGGATGCTGGGAGACTGAGTTCATTTGAATCTAGAGGGGATCTGAGAAGTTCAATAAACCAATTTAACCTAAATCAGTTCAGTTTGAGACTTCATCTATCCACGCTGATTTTAAACTGGTTTCAGCCATTTTGAAAGCAGTTTACATGCACTGATCTTTTGTTGTGTTACAGATCTGAACCGGTTTTACCAGTTTGTTTAATTTCTGTCCCTAGACCCTGGGGAGCATCAGGAAATAAGCATATAAACCAAGTTCAGTCGAATCCCTGCCTGAACAATCCCCCCATCCCAACTGCACAGCCCCCCTGCAAGGAGATAAGTACTGACACATAAATTAGTTTTTGAAATTGTGTGCCACTCCATTCACAACAGCTTAAGTCCAATGGAGGATGCGCCTTGAGCCGAAAAAGTTTAAGAACTACTGGATTAGGGCAATGTATGTCAGTCACACCTAGCAAGCATTTTCCTACTGTGCATACCTCATACACTTTAACATTTCATAGAAGGTATAAGAATGTAAGTATTCAGCAGTCTCAAGTTTCTTTGTTTTAAAAACAGAATAGAAAAAGTCCTCTCAGCTGTCACACTATAAATCTAAATGGAGGCCCATTAATTTTGATGGTAATATTCTACTATTAATGGAAAACAAAATTTGATCCTCAGGCTCCAATCAAGAGAAAGCAAAAAAATAAAAATATGAGATGAAGGTAATTCAATCCCATACCATTGGTTTTGATACAGGAATTGCTGAGTGCATTTCCATGACTAGTGTGGTGAAGACAGACTAGATGATGAAAATGTTTTCTTTGACTTTGAATGGTTTTGAATAGGAATAGGCCTAACTTTCAGCAGAATTTAAAAAAAAAAAAGTATTATTTGATAAGGACAACATTACTGTCCTTAGACCAACACTGCTACAACCAAAACCTTATTATTGAATCCGTACTCAAGTAGATCTAAGCCCTGAAAGAAATTGTTAAACATATTAACTTAGTTTAAACCCAATATTAGAGTAGATAGAATTTTATTAGCAAATTGTACATAGTGTCAGCTCCACTTCATCATAAGTTGCCCAACTATATAGCCATATGTTTTTGGGGATTTTTTTGAAAAGCTAAAAGGGAGTTCTCTTGAGATTTTTCTTTAACAAACTAGCATATATGGCAATTTATTTCAATATTTGATGTCTACTTTTTATTTAGTGCAGAATTTTTTATAGAAAAGAAATTAAGGTTGTTGGCTTACCATTAGCAATTGCTTCTCCCTTCAGACTCTTCATTCCACCAGTCACTGGATTGCCATCTATGTAAAACTCAATTATTCCATCATCCAAGGTAATCAGAAGGTGAAGCCAAGTATTTTCCTCCAGGTATTTCATGATAGTTTTCTTAGCCACATATGTAACGTTAGATCCCAACGTTGCATAGTGAAGCATAACAGTAACATGGGATTCATTGGTTTGGATTTTCACACCATAATATAAGGTCCCATTTCCATTGTCCTTTGCTATTATAAACCCATCACTATTAGGGTTAGGAATCACCCAAGCTGAAAATGTAAAATTGGCAAGTGTGTTATTTGTGCTGTCCTGGTACTCAGGGCCAACAATCCCAAAGGCATCCTCATTTCCACTGAAGTACAAAGCATCAGTTCCACTGTGATGACGTCTCATATGAGGTTGTGACTGTACCGAAGCAGGGAACAAGCCGAGCAATAAGAAGTCCATCATTGGTGGTAGTCCTGCTTGGAATTCACCAGACAATATTTCCCAGCCAATCTGGACATCTCCAAAGGTGCCCTGCTGCCTCCAAATTGTAAAGTTTGTAATACAGGAGAGATCATCTTCAGAGAGAACATCTTCTGCTATCTCCCTGTCCTGGCTCTCTGGATCTATGACAAAGACTCCAAAAGGGTCATCATTGAATGGGATCATTACAGTTACAGCAAGGTTGGTTTCAGCTAACTGGCCACCAGGGCCTGGAGTCCCACCTGTGATGTAAATTAAAACAGAATTTAATGCGACTCCTACTCCATACAGCAGTATAAAGACAAGCCCATCCAGGCAACCAAAGATTGCTTTTTATAAATTATTTTACAGGGAGCTAGCGTTTCTTGATAAAGGAAATATGTAAAATGTTGGGCAATGAATAAAATGTTGCCTCAGAATTATTAATTAAAAACTAGCATAACAGTGTATTTTTAAATAGAACCATAAACCCACATTATAAATGTGTTAAGTATGGAATAAGCAGAGGCATTTTCAGCAAAAATAGCATATCCACAATTCTTCTGAATTTGCCAGTAAGATCAATTTTGTTTAAGTTGGTAGAGAAAATGGGCTACATTTTATTTAAATGTATAGCAAATATGTTAGTTTTCCACTGGGATATATGAGGGCAAAATTTGGCCCGTTGCCTCCGAACCACAAAGAGTACATAAATGAAATACAGTTCAGAGCTGGATAACAAAACACACCTTGCAGCTAGGGACAGAACTTACATATAAACTGGTTTAAGTGATAAGAAACTGGTTTAAACCTGTAACAGAACAGAAGTTCAGTGCACATAAACCAGTTTCAAAATGGCCAAAACTGGGTTAAGGTAAACCTGGCTAAATGTAGCATCAGACTTATCTGATTGAAGTCCAAGTGGTTTATGGAACTTCTGTCCCAGACCCCTTCCTGGTTTAAGTTAAATCAGAGTCTCCCAGCACCCAAACATGCTTTTCAGTGCTAGGCTACGATGGCAGGGTTGACCCCACACCTCTGGTCTCTAGCTGGATCAGTGAGGGCTTAGCTGACAAGGGGGTGGGAAACCTGGCTGGGGACCCCGCTGGGGCCTCAGAGGGGTTTTAATTCTCACTTCCCCAGCCCAATGTGCTGCCCACACTGTCTGCTCTTTGCTGGAGCAGGGCATGGGGCATGGGCAGGCAACAGCCTGAGAAGGACTGCTCCCCCCAGGCAAACCCTAGGTGGGGTATGGGAAGGGCTTTAATCCCCACTTCCACAGCTCAGGGTACCAAGCCCTGCAGGAGCAGACTGAGAGATGGGAGGCATTGGCAAAGACTGGACACAATCCTCACATGTATGTGCTGGAGATAGAGCTAGGGGAACAGGAAAGGGTCCTGGACTGCTTTTGTGACCAAAGGAAGCAGAGAACTACATTTACAAATGGCAGAAAACCAGCAGACTCCACCACCTCCCATCTCTGCCAGAGACTGAAGCAAGCAGACTGAAGGACAAGGGGAGGGGGCATAATTCCCCTCAGCTTCCCCAGAACAGGAGAGGGTCCCAGAGAGCTTAAGCCAGTATGAACAAAGAAAGCAGAGAACTACATTTACCTTATAAAGCAGAACCTGTAAAGGGTGGGAGACTGGAATATCTAAGCAAGGACTTTCTGCATACCTGGCTGTAAGGAGATGCTCTGCCCTCAGGATTATGTAAGACTTATGCAAGGTTTCTCATGTCTTTTTGGTTTATTACATTCCATTTCAAGTTAGACTACGCCGCATGCACTCTCACTGTTTTCCTGGCCTGTATCTTAGTTTAGGCAAAGGGTTTTGGTTGTTCTGTCCTGTGCTTGAGGTTGCAAAGTACTGCGTTCAATACATATTTGCTTCAGGACTATTTTTGTTCAGGCTTTTATGAATTCAGTGCCAATACCTTTCTCCCTCCCCACCTCAGCAGGGACTCCTCTCCTCCCCAGCACAGGGTTGGAGGAAGAAACCTAGTAGGCACTGCCCCGACCAGGCAGACCTGGGCTAGGGCCTCCACTCTCCAGCAAGCTAGCCCGGCTCGTGCCTGCCCACACCCCTCCTCTGAAACAGGAAGAGGCAGGGAAGCCTCGGAGGGATTCTCTTCCCTTCCTTTTGGCTGTGGCCAGCAGACATGCTCTAGCTCTCCCTGGCTTCTGGCTTGAGCCACTGCAGACATGTAGCTGCATTTCCTGAATCAAAAGTGAATGTCTGTTCATTTGCTTATAGGTTCAATTTGGGCAACTTAAACTAACCTGCAAAGACTAAATCGATTTTTTGACTGTCTTTACTTAGCCTGTGTGCCTACCAAACAGCTTACCCCCCCTCCCCCCGTTTGTTTGTTTTTTAAGGTATAGATGTAATTATAACAGGAAGATCATCATTATTAACAGAGAACTTAATGTTTAAAAATAAAAGACTAGTCTTATTGGTTGTAAATCTATACCATACATCTGTGGAGTTATGGAATAAGTAGTTCATTGAACTACCTGAAATGCTAAGTCACTGGCAATTGGTTGGGAAAAGGTCAGGGGAATTTTCAATTGCTTCTGGGCACAGAAAAACTTTGTCAGTTAAAAAAAAAAAAAAAAAAAAAAAAAAAAAAATTTTAAACATAAGCCCTAGTTGTTAGAAGCAGCAGCAGTTATGTCTACAAGAATTTCACTGTAGCCTCACCCATTCACCTTTGTGGGACTAGCCACATTGTGGCAGGGTCGTTGTAAACCATAGTAACAATGGCATTCTTCTGCCCAAAGTTCTGTATTTCAGAAGTCACTAAACAGTTGCCTATATTTGAAACAATTTGAATGCAATTTCTCATAAAAAACCCAATAATCTAGTAACAAACTGTCTTACTGTGCTGGATCAAGCTGTGAGTATATTAAAATAAAAAGTAAATGTTTGGCTTAGGAAAACGGTGAATTATAAAGAAAAAATATAAACAGCTAGGGCTATGTCCATGATGCTTTCCATATTTAAAGCTTAACATTCATCTGGTTTTATAATAGGAGAGTTATATAATAGAAGGTCTAAGCGTAGAGGAAGAAATAGAAGAGAGAAAGTTACCTGAGGCATTCACCAATTTTAGAGTATAAAATTCATTGAATTCAGGAATTTTATCAGGAATAGCATGAAGAGTTATTGGTTTTGATGCTTCACCATCCAAAAACCACACAGTCCCATATGTTTCATAGAATTCTTGTCCTGGTTCCAGAGAAGAATCATTCTTAAACAGCTGCCAGGTCAAGGAAACATTGCCAAAGTGTCCTCTGTGCCTTATAATCCTGTGCAATGAATTGGGCACAATGAGGTTTGTGGTAGGCATGTATCAAACAGTATACAAGAACAAAAGAAATCCAGGTGCAGACCTTCTGTATAATCAAATGCAATTTATAGTTCTCCAAATAATTCATTCACAGACAGTATAAGCAATCTACTCTTGAAGGCTTATGGCCTCATGGTTGAATTCTACCTCAAGTATACAGGCACATCTCATACATTCCTTCAAAAATACCTACTATGACCTCTCAATAAGTGTACACCACACTACAATGTTTTTAAGTTGCACAGCAATACACCTTATCATACAGAATCATAGAGAAGTAGGGCTGGAGGGAACCTCCAGAGGTCATGTAGTCTAATTCCCTGCCTGAGGCAGGACCATCCTTATCCAAACCATCCTATACAAATCAGGATCTGAAATCTACATAAGAGCTGATCTTGCATTATTAAGGATATAAAAGGAGTTCTGCATCTCGTAATTTTTGCAGTTCAGGGCCCTTAGAGGCCAAACTCTTTTTTTCCCACCCCTTCCGTGGTATCAGTTTTTCAGCTTCACTCATTTACCAATATACCAGTACCAGCTAGTACACCTATACCCAGTTGGTTAGGTTTTTTTTAGAGGAGACTTCCATCTGTTCCTATACCTCAGACCTAAGCTAAATATAATATCTATTCAGCTAAGGTTCAGAAAAGACATGCCCCTTTCCCAGTATAAATACAAAGACTTTCTATAGAGAGTTCCAGTCGCATGCTTCTATCCAAAAAAAGAATCAAGAGAAAAAAATAATAAAAATATAAAGAATCAACCTTCTCAGACTAGCATCCTGGCCACAACATCTCTAGTTTACCTCTGCCTGCTCCCTTCCGGGGAGCGGGGGAATAATCACCCAGCAGCTCATGCTGATTCTCCTGGCAAGTAACAAGGGCCACCTGTCAATAAAACCCAGTTTCTTAATCCCTTCTGTTGCATAATCACTATGGGGGTGGGGAGGGGTATATGGATAATAAGCTTTGTTTTCAGGGGATGGTTTAGGGCAAGGTCATTTTAGCCTAGAGAGGTATCTAATGTGGACTGTGAAGGTCAACATCATTTGTAACAGGTAAGTGAAACAAAATGAAGTATAAAAAAAAAAAGAATGAAGCAATGAAATGGGGTAAATTTTCGGAACCAGGTTCAAGGATTACTAGGCATCTCACCATAAAAATCAACAGCTGAAAAAGAAACCATTTGGTTTTCAGAGGATTTTCTTTTTCCTTCCAACATTCTACTTGAATTTTTCATACCTACAGTGAATATCAATCGTTGTTGTAATCATACTTACACCTCCTTCACTTACCATATACTTGAATTGTTTTTGTTTGGATATTGTTCTGTAAACATACATTATATTTGATACTTCAAATACATATTTTCCTTTAAATTCTATATAAAAACAAAGACTATTGTACTGGCAAGTCTGCAGTATGATCAAAGCATTTCCAATAAAATATTATCTATAATATTTCTTGAAAATCTAAACAGATTGTTATAATCATTACTTACAGAAAACTAGTAGTTTTGCCTTCTTCCACTGCCTTGTCAATAGATTCCAAAGAGAAAATGCCATTAGGATCATCATTAGCTTCAATGATAACTGTAGCCATTCCAGATTTGTAGACCACAGTGTCACCTAAAGATGGAGGATTTATTTACTTGTTTTCAACAAAAACAGAAAGCCGCTTTACTAATCTCTAAAGTCAGGGTTATTTTCTAATCAAATTCAGATATTTTATGCATACAGGTTTCCCTTGCCAACCAGGGTTTTGCCAACCACAGTTTTGAGAGTCCATGCTTAATATTCCATATATCATTTCAGCTACCACAGTGTATACAGTTTTCCGTGGCCACACATCAACCCGCCACCTACCTTTTCTCCCATAAGATTTCGTTGATTTCACAGACATTAGGGCTAGAAGGGACCTCGCAAGATCATTGAGTCCAGCCCCCTGCCCCAGGGGCAGGAAGTCAGCTAGGGTCAAAGGATCCGAGCAAGATAAGCATCTAAGTGTTTCTTAAAAGAGTCCAGAGTAAGTGCTTGCACCACCTCTGGAAGGAGTCTATTCCAGGCCCTGGGGGCTCAGACAGTAAAGAAGTTTTTCCTAAAAGGTCTTGGAGGAGCTTGTGACCATTTGACCTTGTCATCCCTTGGGGCGCTCTGGTGAACAGGCATTCCCCCAGATCCTGATGTACACCCCCTATATATTTAGCCTTTTGTCTTGCCAACCATGGCTTTGCTAACCACAGGAACTTTCAGGAACCTAATCCCAGCGGTTGGCAAGGGAAACCTGCATTTAAAAAAAGCAAATAATTTAAATAATCCAATTAAAATCAAAAGATGCAATAACAGGAAATACAAAGGCAAAAAATCTATGATAGGTTCTATCTATCCTACACTGTGTAAGGACTAATAAGAGGAGATAACTTGTCTAAACACTTGGTTTCAACCATGGCGCATCTCCCTTGACCAGATTGGATTAATTGACCTCCTGAGGTGCCTTCCAACTCTATGGCTACATCCACACAAGCTTGGACATTTGGTTCCCTGGGAACAATTAGCAGCAGGACACTTTGTGCTGCTGCTAGGTGTCACCAAGGAACACCTGTCCCATACGCCCTCTGGCACCCAGCAAGTTACACTGGGTGGGGTAGGGAAGGCTGGGGCCAGCACAGGCCAGCCCAGTGCTGGCCCCAGCAGCCTTACCTGGCATCCTGAGGGCTTTCTGAAGCTGCAGCAGTGGCAATCCTGCTGCTTACAGCCTGGCTGACAGCTGAAATCTGGCTCTGACCAGCCAGGCTCCGGTTTTGAGCAACGCATGCTGCACTGTGTGCGCCACTCCTTTTTCTTTTTCTTTTTCGTGATATCCAGGGCTCAACCCACCCCTCCTCCCCCACAAAAACCCAAACAAACAAACTGCACTGCTCCTCTGCATTGCAGAGAACAGGTGAATGTGTGGTATGTTGGCCACACTCATCTGGACACAGCTTCTGATTTTAAGAGAAGTTTAAACCTGATTCAGTGAAACTCCTAAACACAGTATAATTCCTACCTAATGGAAGAAGTCATGCCAAACAGTGAAGGATACATCCTAAGCATCTCAGGTGCAGGACAAGAATCCCATTCAGTCCCATATATCCTATAACATTTTCTGTCCATCCCTCTCCCTTTTTTAAACTTATGCTCTTAAGAGGCAGAGACAGAGAAATTAACAACTTCAAACTAATTTCTCTATGGGGCAGTCTATGCTTTGTGCTCAACTTTATCTACATCTTTCTTAGTTTCCACCCATATTTTCATCAGGACACAGCTGTCTGATCTTGCTTTTGGACACTTCACAGATTTTTGAGGATCCAGGACAATACGAAAAATTGTTCAAAGAAGTGTGTCAGTCTTTTCCCTGTCAGAAACAAGCACAGAAGCTTATCATTTGCATATCAGTTCTAGAAACCTTATGCAAAAGGGTCACCTGCCCTCTTTCATGATCTTGTACAATCATTAGTCGGAAAAAGACCAGATATTTCCCATAAGAGGCTGAAAAGGAAGATGTGGGAGATTATATAGGATGATTTTTTTTTTTTATTGTTTGCTATATTAAAAAAAAACAAAACAAAACCCCATGTCCTAATAGAGTATGCTACGGAAACAGGCAAGCTGCCTTATTTTGAGTCAAAAAACAAATATTATATTTCAAGTGTTTTGGGCCCTCTGCTTCTTGAGCCAACTACAATATGGCAAGAATATTTTTTTCTACTACATGATTTTCTTTTTCAATTTTTTAAAAAAATGTTCACGCTTACACAAATACACTCGTCTCATTAAGGTTACTCTTCTCTTTTTGTAAAAAAGAAGCCCTGATGAATAAAAAAGTAATATACATAATCTTATTTTATCTAGACATCAAATCCAAATTTTGAAGTTCTTATTTTTTAGGTTATAACCCTTTTCTTTATTGGATCTCTGGCTAAATAGGTTCAAAATGTATGTGAACAAATCTTTTTGATGTACAGCTCTGAATTAGTGAGAGAGCATCAGCTTGTTCATATGGCATTGTGCCAAAATATGACAGTTCTAGGTTTTATTTGTCCAGATAGTGATACTCAACATTTCAAGAAAATTGTTATTTCTACATGAGGCTGATGTAGAAAAGATGTTTAGAATAATACATTTATGGTCAGTTCAGTGATGTGTCTAATTTTCAGTACATTAATTTATTAATAAAAAGTTTTTTAAAAATCCATATTCAGAATTACAGTGCTGTAGATCCTAGTTCCCTTGCAGGGCTAGGTTTATTATTCCATGCAAAACTGAAGGTTTGCACAGTAACTGCTACACAGCATCACTGAGGTGCTCCAGCTGTTTGATGTAGCTTTTATTTCAGCTGGAGCTACTTCTCCACTCAGCTGCGCAAGGTTGCTGATGAGATCCCATTGAGTGGTAAAGAACACCTTTTGAAGTAAAGGGTGCAGCAAACACCTGGGCATGTCATCCTTAATTTGGCACCCCACTATGAATTAAACAGATAGGAATCACCCAGATAGGAATGATCCAGGTTCCACTGTAAAACTGTGTCTGCAGAAAGTGTCAGCCACTTCAAATAGTTCTTAGGCAACTGGACACGAGAGAGAAATTATGCCTAAATCCAAGTATTCTGTATACAATTCATTGTCTAGATAAGTTGACACGATATGTGATACTTTGTGGTATAATTATCTCTTCATAAGTTCATGCAAGACAACAGGCAACAGTCATTACTACTTTACTTAGATCAAGAAAATGTTTTAACCTGTAGAATTAAAGAGAATGATGTAAAATGCTTCATCTGTTTCAGGGATATCATCTTCATTGGTATAAACAGATATATTATGCTGTCTTTCCCCAACAGCAAAAAAAAGGACCTCACTCCTTCCACTGGAAATGAAATCTCCCTCTTCAACTGTGGCTTCTCCATTTACAGTGGCATACAGGACAGCAACAGCAACATCAGCAGATCCATTCCTTAAAACAGTGAAGTTAGCAATATCTCCTTCCTGAACTTTCACAACGACAGGATCTGAAACATATAAACAACAATCAACTACATGCCTTCAAACAGGAATCTCTTGTGCTAGATCCCACAGTTCAGCCCTTCAAAAGTTATCCTCCAAAATATTTCCTTAGTGAGGAAGAAGGAAACTCTGGAAAAGTTATGTGAATATTTTCAGCCATAGGAATATACTGATATACAGAACAATGTATCCAACTTCAATATGAACAAAGGAAATAATGAGACAGATGCATGGAAGACTTTGGATGAAACACACACACACACACACACACACACTACTCCAAGAAAAATAGAAGTTTTGCAACTGCCTCTAGTGCTAAAAGGATTGGACCTTAACATGTCTCTTGTCTGGGAAATAAGAATGCTCTCTGTAGTTAATGTATTTGCAACTGTTTTTTTAAAAGAATGGAATGGAACCTGCAAAATAAATGGGATCATCATTCCTTGTGATCTGTAAAACTGCACTTGTTATGTTCCCCATTCTAGCTCCTCCAGTTGCATTGAAAAGGCTGATGATGAACATTTCCATTTCTTCAGGTAGCTGAAAGGGAAGAGAACATAAAGAAAATTTCTTTGTAGAAATCTATTTAATGAATTACTTTTTTGAAGAAACTAAAATGAGGTCATCAAGAACTCGGGTATCTCTAAGGGTTTATTCATCCATCCTTACATGTGTATGGGACTTAAATTAACAGTTAGTTATCAATTTGCTATGCTTCCACAAAAAAGTAGCAGAAACCCAGTTCTGCAGCTTCTTTACCTGATTCAAAAATGCATTTAAACCTTTCATAAATCCAAATGCAGTTAATGGGATTTAAGCATATGATCTTAGACCTGATACAGAGATTACACAAACTGATATAATTTATCAGAAACCTGTCTAAACCTGTAACAACAGAAATTCAGGGCACACAGATTAGTTTAAAAGCGATGGAACCCAGTCAAAGATGGACCTGAATGGATATAGTATCAGACTGAATCAGGTTAGGTTAGACCAGTCTATCAAACTTCTATACTAGATCCCCTCCTGACTCACCTTAGATCGCAGTCTGCCAGCATCCCAGGCTGCTCTGTAGTGCCCCCTGACTCCCTCACCCAACCACAGGGAGGAACACTGGAACTCAGCTCAGGCTCAGCTGCTCCAGCTGAGTGCTCGGGGGGTCCTGCCTCTGAGCTCTCTAGCTGTCAGCTGCAGGCAGGACAGAGGCGGGGGGGAGGAGGGCTCACAAGCTGCTGTGGGGAGATGGTGCCAGCAGTGCGCCCCACATTCCCAGCCCAGGTCAGCAGGGCACAGATTGTCCCTTCCGTGTCATGGTTCTGTCCGAGACCAAGGACTGGGCACTTGAGTGGCTCTAGGAAGGAATTGGAGGCTTCCCGCTCTGCCCCCAAGAGCTAGCACTAAGTTCCCAGCTGAAGCCCCTTCCCCTGCAGCTGCAAGGGCATGGCTCCCGCCCAAAGATCAGAGTCTGTTGTGGCTGAAGGGGAAATGGCTTCAGCCAGGAATTCAGCACTGGTTTGGGGGCAGGGGGAGGGGGCTAGAAATCTTCCAAACCCTTCCCAGAGCTGCTCCAGTACACACCCCTAGAGCTCAGATGGAACTAGGACAGCAGAGGGACACCCTGTGCTGGACGATTCCCCCCAGGGGAAACTGTTTCAGATGGGAACTCAGTGCTGGATCGGGCGGGGGGGAAGCCAAATACAGCTTGGAGGGGTTGGGAGGGAGGAATCCTCTGAACCTTTCCCAGAGCCACTCCAGCACATTCCCATGGCTCAGATGAAACTGCGACAGGAGAAAGACGCTTTATGTCCCGTCAACCCAGGCCAGAAATGCAGGGTACACCATTGGCACCACCTCCTCCCAGCACAGCAGCTCATAAGTTCCATTGCCCCCTGCCTGTCCTGCCTGGGATGGGCCTCCCACCCCCACAAACCCCAGAGACCTCCATACCACTGCAAGCAGGGGTAAGCATGCCTCCCTCCACTGGCTGTCTGCAGCTGACACCTGCCTGACAGACGAAAGGGGCAATGAGAGGAGGCATGTGCCCGGCAGCCTATCAGGGGTGGCCCACTGCTCAGCTGCATTCAGCTGCCCTCGGCAGTCTGCAGCACACTGGTAAGCATGCAGGAGCACCACCAAGCTGCTGGCCTTGGTCAGCACAAACACCCTTTGTGCCCCACCCCCCCAACCCTCCCAAAAGGGCAAACCTGTGTTCTGTTCACTCCCAAACTAACATAGTCTGCTTAGAGAAACCCAGATAACTTAGTTTAAATCTACCTTGGGTTTTTTGAATGTTTGTATTTACCCTATATGTCTCACTCTCTGGTTACTTGACCCAAGCATAGGTTGAAGGGAGATATTTTTCCCCATTTCCACCTGTGTAAATAATTAAGATGCAGATAAATAATTAAGGTTTTTTTGGTTGGTGGGTTGAAACGTTTTTGGGGGGAGGGGAGGTGAATGGGGATTAGTTTTTGTTCTTTTACTTAGGGGTATCTGCACCTTCTGAGACTCTGCTGTTCCTGTTAGTGTAACCTTAATTTTAATTGAAGATATTTATTTTCCTTATGCATTTAAGTTCTGACAACTGCACTTGTTAGCCTATTCAAAACCAGCCACTTTTTCCTTCTAAGATTTAGACCCAACTGTTTGTCCTTGGCCACATGTTCTTACATTAAAGTAGTAAAAATAAAAAGTATGCATGTTGAAAAGATTTACCTCATCTGGCAATGAATAAATAGTGATATTTTTGGAATATTCCTGGTGTCCAAAGAAAACTGTCCCTTGCTCTGGATAGATATCATTGGTACAGGCTGGATCAACAACCCAAGACACACTTACATTGCCAAAATTTCCTTGGTTTCTTACAATTCTGTAAACAGCTGTGAAAGGCAAACATGAAGACTGGTAAGTATGCGCTCTTAAAACAATAAGAATGGAATCAGAGATAAACAGGGCTGGAAGGGACCTCAAAGAAGCCATTCAGTCCAGCCTCTTACTCAAAGCATGATGATCAAAGCAAGAAACTTTGAAAAAAATTATCAGAGAAAGAGAAATAGCCTGGGATTTCTTTTTAGTAGAACCAATATAGACTAAATAAAAAGACACACAAATATAAGAAAGAAGTGAATATCAAGGCGTTTTCAATTAGGTTACAATTTAATACCACTGAAGAGACAATGAGGCACCTCTACTGCTGAACTAGAATCTAATCTGCAAAATTCTCGGTATCACTTGCAAAGCATAACTCACCCTCAGTTCTTGGGACTTCACTGAAATTCAAGAGCCATCAGAACATTTTAGGGGTGGGGAGGGGGACAGCACCTTGAGGATATGTTATCTAAATGTACAGCCAATAGAATGGGACTTGGTCATATATGCAGAGGTCAGCCTATGCAAACCTTGGTAATACAATCAAGGTTAATTTACTTAGGACAACTGCCCTTGATTTAATCAGATTAGTCAAATGCTTAAAGTTAAGCATAAGAATATATGCTTCCAAGATGAGACCAAATTAAAAGAAAACTAAAACAATATTACAATTTTATATCTCTGCCCATAGAAGTTTTCAGAGGACTTGAGAATGAGACAGATTACATTTATTTACTTAGGCATCTGTAAAAGTGTCTTACAACCATGTGCCTATACCAAACAACTCCCCAATGCCCTGATATCGAGTGGGATGTAAAGTTGCCTGGGCAGGAAATGCTTAACCTGTCAACACATTTCCACTGCTACAATCAACACCCCCCTTCCACAAAGCCTTCAGAATCCATGGTTCTTACCCATGCTATTCCCAATAAGTGCTGTATCTGATCCAATGTACCACATGCCCTAAAGGCAACTATTTGAGTGAAGCTAAACAACAACTACGCATTGGAATTAACTCTCTCAGAAAAAAATATATAAAAGACAAAGATGCCCACAAGTCAGTAGGAGTAGCTTCTTCACAGAACTATCACTCCATTTATGACCGCACTATCCTTGTGCTCAAAGGAATTCTACTAAACACCTTTAGAAACCAAACTTGGGAACAAAAATTCATAAGCTGACTGGACACTAAGAACCAAAGACTTAACATTGACATCGGTTTTATGACACATCATAGCCTACCTGATCCCCAGATTCCACATATGAAAGAGAAGAATGACCCTATTTCCTCTGGGTAGGCCTTGCTCTCCCAGTAGACAGCTTCTTTTCTTCTGCTAAAGGATACCACCCTAAGAAATCCTTGCTATATATACCAAACAAGTATTTTTTGATTCCTTTGAGCATTTTCTTGATATTCTCTTCTTTTGTTTTCTACGCTTTTTTAAAGCTAGGATTTTACTGGGGAGGGGGGGATTGTCCTCAAATTTAGCACTCTTGGGAGTAACACAGGCCTTCTTCATAGATTTCTCTGACTGGGAAAAGCAGTCACCATCTCCATTGCCTCTTATTTTCAAGGGTATTGGTAAGAGTTTAAAATCAAGCTAAAAGAAAATTTACCAGCATAAACTTCTTCTCCTTTACTTTCATTTATTGTTACTGTTAGCTGATCTGGGAAGAACTGAATTATTCCATGTGGATCATCACTTTTCAGAATGGTTATATTGACTCTTGTGGCATTTCCCAACTTGCCTGGCATCTCACTGTGTCTACTGAGTACCACAGAATAATGCTCATCCAGCTAAAACAGGAAAAATTGGTCAGAAAAATAACATAGACTGACAAAATTCACAGCATGAAAAAGAACAGACCGCACACAGAGACGCAACTGTGAAATGTATGTATGTGCTTTCCAGACTAACTTCTAAAGGTATAATGCACATACAGCACAGAAAAAACACAGAATATTTCTCTCTGTTAAGACAACTTCATCTGCTTCCATAGGTCTGTAACTCTAGATATAGCACTGGGATCATATACTGTAGGTCTGAATCAACAAATATTAGGACTGTGCAAATAGGGAAGTATTCGATTCAGATTTGGCTGATTCAGAGGACAGTGATTAGATTCGGATCACCGTCCTGAATCAATTTGGCTGAATCAGCCTTGGAAGATTCAGTGCCAATTTGGATTTGGCCAAAAAAAGCCCTGCACTCACCAGCTCTGGCACTGGGGATTGGGGGTTCATGACAGAACCCCCCCACACACTCAGCACAGGCCAGTGGGGGGCAGCAGTGCCAGAGACTGGGCTGGGTGGGGGAAGGGGCTGGGCAGGGCAGCCATGGAGGCTTCTCCCACAGCTCCTCCAGCTGTGCCTGCTTCTGCCCCAGCAGGGAGAGCCATGGGGGCTTCGCCCTGCTGTTGCTTGGCCAGCCAGCACGGGGGGAGGAGGGAGTGCAATGCAGCAGGGCATAGCCCCTGCTCCCAGTGCTACTGCACCTGCATCACTGCTTGGAGCAAGGGTTCTTCCCTGCCACTGCTTGCCAGCCAGCATGGGGGAGAGGGGGGTAGGGACGGGAAGTGGGCATGACATGCTCCCTTCCACCCGGAGCAAGCTGTGGCTGCATCACACCCCCTCCACCCCTGGCTGGTCAAGTGGCAGCAGGGCAGAGCCCCCACTCCCAGTGCTGCTGCACCCACATCCCACACCTCCCCCTGCCCCCCCCCGCCACATAATGCATCCTTGCCACGGCAGCTTGTCCCAGCTCCAATCCCTCCCTCCCTCCTCCATGCCCCTTCCCTCCCCCAACCCCAACAGATTTACCAGCTGGAATCAGCTGTGTCAGCTGCCTGTTTAATCTATGACCAAATCTCCAAATCAGCCAAAGCTTTTCCGAATTGATTCAGAGCTTTTACCTTGTCTCCCAATTCAAGACCCAAATTGAGCTAAACTTCCTCTGAATCAAATCAGCTACCAAAGCTTCATACAGCCCTAACAAATATGGTGTTTCAGTGAATGGATAAGTGTCTTGAAAGATGTCAAGGTACCTTTCCTCATAAATTTCCTTTACATTTTGCCATTTTATTTGCAGATTTTCAAAACTGCATTATCAGCTAACAACACAGAAATATACCAGTTTACCATGTTTATTTACTTAGGGCTGTCAATTAATCACAGTGAACATGCACGATTAACACATTAATTGGCTCTCGAGTTCATTTTTTTAATTCATTAATTACACACGTGGTTTTGGAGCCCATGCCCAGGCTCCACTCCACCATTTCCAGGCCACCCAGCAAGGCAGTGCAGATGACTGCAGGAAGCCTAGGTGCAGTCTCTGGGCAGCTGCAGCAGGTGGGGGAGGGGGGCGTGCACACAGACGCACATGAGCAGCTACAGCCTGCATGCTGCATGTACAGCAGTGTCATGCTGATAAGTCTGTGGAGGGGAAGGTGGGGCCCCCACAGTAAGGGACAGAGCGGGGAAGGGGCACACGCTGGGGTGAATGGGGCTCTGGGGCCAGGGCAGGTCATGGGATGAAGCTGCTGGTGGCTCGTCCAGGGGCACAGGGTAGGGGGCAAGCAGCTCCCCGCCGCTGTGTGAACTCCCAGGGGAGGTTGCGGGGGCATATGCCCCCACATTTGTGCATGGCGCAGAGATGGTCTTTCCACTGAGGCTCTGCTCCCTATGGCCTTTGCCCTGGGAGCTGCACACTGGCCACATCGCATCCCCTGCCTGCCTGACGGTGGGAGACACAACATAGTATAAAGTACCTGAATAATTTTCCTTAATTTTGAGTTTTTAGCTGTGTGATTAAAATTGCAATGAATTGTGACTATTTTTTTTAAATTGTGCAAGTAATCATGACCATGTTTTAATTTTTTTGACAGCCCTATTATTTAGAAAATTTCACACTGTTCCCAGGAAAATCCTTCTAGTCCAAGCTCGGGGTAAATGCATATATTATTAAAAGGGATCCTTCTTAGTTGTACCTAGGCATATTAGCCCCAAACAATGTGGTATCCAAACACTGCAAGGTGCTCAATGTACCTAGAACCACAACACCCTTGTTAAATCAACCAGCTACCCTATACAGCCTGGGACAGTCCCAAATTTCAGAACTGCCTCTTGGTGTCCACAAAGTCACGGAAATGCAAATTTTTTTCCTGAATACAGGAAATTGGTTCCAAATTGGCCAATTTTCTCCCCAAAACGTTCATATTGCATCTGTTAAGAGACAGTTACCTATGCCTCTCAAGAGACACAGTAAGATGTGGCCTAGAGCCAGGCACGCATGATTATATTGCTTCTAGTTCACAAGGTAGCTATGCAATAAATTAGCTAAACCTCAAATTAGCTGAGCAGCAGAGCTAATTAACCCATGTACAGTGCCACACTAAAGCAACTACACTAGTCAGAAGTAGAGGTGGTAGAGACTGCTTCTAATTTCAATGCTGTGTGTAGGATATAAGACTAAACCCTGGATTTTACATCCACAAGTTGGTAACCTTATTCCTTGTGAGGCAGGACCGTCATCTTACTACAAAGGTGAGGAACTGAGTACCTGATCCACAAGAGTGTTGGGTATGGGAATTCTGAGAGTTTGTAACCCCTGTTTTTTAGGAACTTGATTCCTGGAGGGGAATTCACTAACTAAAAGTTAGGCACTAGATATGATGAAGAATGTCTTGCATTTAAAAGCTTCTAATCTAAACTATGCAGTTGGTCCAATAAAATGTATAACCTTAAGAAATCCTTGTCTCTTGCATAATTTGTGGACCATCAGAGCTACAACATAACTCTAACATTACCTATACAATGTATAGGGTGCCTAAGAGTTCAAACACCCAGGACACTAAGGCTTTATTAGGTGCTTAGGATTTGCAGGGACTTTAACAAGATGGAATACGAATGGCACTTATGCAGTTAATAAGGGGAGTAGGAGCTGGCCATTGAAGGATTTGTTGCAGGGGAAGGGAAGAGGAGGGGAGGAGAAACAACTCCTAGGAAAACTAGTAAGAAATACCAAAGAGATCTTAAGTCCCACCTCTCCTGCACATTTAGGACCCTACCTGCAACCCCAAGTTAACATCAAAACAAGATTTATCTCTATATTTAAACACCTAAATCATCCCTTCAGGTGGGGATGCTTGGCTCACTCTTTTCCTTTTAAACAAAGGGAAAAGGAGTTGGCACCAACCTTTTGTATAAAAGCCTGGAAGTGAAACCCCCAAGTTCAGCCTGAACAGGTTCAAACCTACCATGCTCTGCCTCCTAGGGCTAGAGACAGAAATTACACATAAACCGGTACAAATGATAACTGGTTCAAATCTGTAACGCAACAGAGGTTCAGTGCACATAAACTGCTTTCAAAATGGCTGAAACCAGTTTAAGATAAACCAGAATGGATGTATTTTCAGATTGAACTGATTTAGGTTAAATTGGTTTATTGAACTTCTGTCCCAGATCCCCTCCAGATTCAAGTTAACTCAGTCCCCCCCCAGCATCCCAGGATGCTTTGTACCTCCCCTACAACCCTCCCCATCCAGGGTGGGCAGGCTACCCTTGGATCATGTCTGCTACTGCCAAGTAGGGAGGTGTGCTCTTTGGCCCCTATCTTCTGACCTGGACCACTCCAGGCATGTGACTTACTTTCCAGAATCAAAAGTGATTTTGTGCCAGTCGTGTGGCCCTCACTGGCTTACCAAAACTCAGTAAGCGGCCCTCTGCACAAAATAATTGCCCTCCCCTGGCTTAGACTAACCCAAGAAGACTAAATTGATTCAGTCTTGGGCTTTTTCACCGTCTCTACTTAGCCTAGAAGAGTGCCTAATCACCAGCCTGTGAGCAAAGGTAGATAAGAGTGATTTTTGAATCTTCCCACTGAAGCTGTTCCACTGTGCAGAAATAAATGCAAGAATTGTGATTTAAAACAAAACGGCCCAGCCCACACAATTTGTGAACAATATAAAAGTGTAGAAAATGCTTTTACCTCTGGAATCCCATCCATCCTTGCCAGCAGAGTAATTACAATTTCCCTTTCACCAGGCTTAAACTCCAGGATTCCTGTGCTTCCATAGAACTCGCTATCTCTGGGCTCTACGGTGTAGCGTAAAAATTGCCTAAGCAGTGTCCCCCTGGAGCGGACAATCTGAAGCTCAACAGATTCTCCTTCCTTAAAAAGAAAGCAAAAAAGTCAACCAGTTTCGAACATTCTCACCAAAGGTCAGCTGGACAGAACTAATTGTTCAAGAAGCTTACTTTTATAGTATAGGGCCCTCTAGTGGAGGGAGAAAACTCAAACACTCCACCAGGATCATCATTTTCCAAAATAATCAGTTCAGTAGTAGTAAAGCCAGATTTAAGGATCTGATTTTCCACACTGACCCTGAGGAAAGAAGATAAGGACTATTTTCAGGTCGGAGTTTTACGCGCACTATACACACACATTTGAACAATGGCAAATCATGAAAAGTTAATGTCTTCTAGCCAAGTAATGAAAAAAATTCTGTAACTAATTGCAAGGAGAAAGCTGATTAAGCAAATAAATCACATTTGTATCAGCAAGTTTAAATAAATTTGCTTTTTTACTTCCTGAAATATCTTCACTTTCTGTTCTGAGTATTACAGCTAGTTGATCTATGCTTAAAAAAACAAACAAACAAAAAACACACACACACATGCACACAACACAGAAAGAAATGCAAATATAAATCGCACAAGTGAACACTTAAGGTCAATGCTTAGTACTGTGTTGAATTTTACTTCTGTATAATAAATAGTTTGAGAGCATTAAGATAGCAATAATTAATTTACTGGTCACACTATTGGGAGCATAGCCTGGTATTAATTTTAATAGGAACAAGACTGGATATGACTTCTTTGCACTTTATTCTCTCAAGTGCCTTACCATCACTTGGTGCAGGATGTAGAGCAGTGTCAGGGAGCCAGCCCCAGCTTGTGTAATATTTGAAAGATTTTTTTCGAGCAGCTTTATTTTGCACCAGGTTCTTAGTAATCTGTAAAACCTGTGAAGTACAGGCATAGTAGAGCTCCCCTTTTCTCTTCCTGACACACTTTCCATTCCAAGTTAGACAGCAGGAGGCACAGGACCTGAGCCAGTACCATAACTAAGGGAGGGCAAGTGGGCTACCAGCCATAGGCACCAACTTAAAGGGACACAAAAACAGCAGCAACCACTGATCCTGGCACATGCCATGGCTACTGCTAGTGACTCAGCTGCTGCTGCCCAGGGCACAAAACTTCTCAGCTACACCTCCGCCCAGAACTAGAACATTTATACTGGCAGAATTTTCATCTTGGTGGGGAATTTCTCCATTGGCCATTTGAGGACAGCTTCTCGTCCCTTTGGACTTACAAAATAGTATAAGGGTATCATAATTTATGTATGACATGCATGTGTCACAGAAATCAGTCCTATATCTCTTATAAAAAATGGGAATATCTAAATTATTTATATTTTAATAAGAGCCAATGGGAAAAAGGGATTCGTGGAGTATACAAGGAAACTTAAAGAAAAAGTATGTTTTGCAACACATTTCTGATTGATGTTTACCCTAAAAGCATCAACACTTTTATATAATATTCAGAGAACTTTCTTACATTTTTACCCACACATCAGACTCTTCACAATGACCCTTAAGTGTGATGACATAAGAGATGCTTTACATGCTAGCATTCAAGGATGCACTGAATATCTACTTTGAGTTTGACAATTTGGATAGTGCAAGGATCCATGGTCATTCACATAATTGAAACCTTGTGCATTATCCATGTCTCTTCCAGAGGTATTTTGTTTCTAAAGAAAACAACGTCCCATGTATATGATTTTCTAGTCTCACTTCATTCCTACCCACTCTTGGTCTACACTGTATATTAAAGGAATTAACAATCTCATTAGACCAGATTTTAGAATCAATCAAATCAAAAACTCCTCAAAGGAGTCCCAGATTCACTACAGAATAAGGCTGGTTACCTTTGTCCTAAACCAAAGGTCACAGGACATAATACAAGATTAGAAAGGGCTGGAAGAGTCTCATTATTTAATAGGGTAAATTTTCATGTGCACTATCTATCAATTATAGCATGTCAGTAGAAGTAGTAATAATGCAAAAAAACAAACAGGGTCTATTGCAAGAAAATAACTCTTTTCATAAGTTATCTTCACGTATTTACAGAAAACTTACTTTGTCTAACTCCAGTAAGCTCAGTTGTTTAACTGAGGCAAGTTATACTTGAAGTAATTTGAAACAACTAATCCACTGTTTCAGTAAATGCTCAAACATCAAACAGTGAGCTGTGCATTCATAACTTTTATCATTCACAGAGCCTAAATAAAGAAACATTTTCAAGCCAGCACCCCATGTCCCTAAATGAAATAGCAAAGGAGCATGCACTGCCTGAGGAGATGCAGAAGGCATGGTTCTTCAGAGGGAAAGAAACGATAAAGACAACAGAAACTTGTCCAAACCAACCACTTTCAAAACAAAGTGTTGATTCACTGAAGACAAAGGCACAGTTAGTTGCACTTACCCAAAGTATACGACAAACCTTTCTGTCTCTACCCTGTCAAGACAGAGAGAAAGAAAGCGGGTGGGGGGGGGAATAAAAGTCCCATTTGCCAAAATCTTAATACAAATCTTAGAAAAGAAGGATAAAAAAAGAAAAAAGAAAACACAAAGCCTTTTTTTTGCTTTTCCAATAGCTAATAATGTTCACTTTATGGGAACCTTGCTTGCTTGGCACTTCCCTGTTGACAAATGCTAGCAAGAGGTTCGGTAGTTCCCACTTGGGAGAGATGACCCCATGACCAATCAGCATGTCGAGACTCATTCAAGGCATTCCTCACCAAGCCCTCCTCCAAGAGCTCGATTACTGCCAAGCACTGTACATGCTCACAAACCGCAGCAGCTGAGTAAATTTTATTCAGCTTCATTTGTAATTACTTAGTGCCTTTAATTAGACCACAAAAAAAAAAAAAAAACTTTATTCTAATCTCTACATGCCTCTAGGATCTCTTGTTTCATCAATCTGCCAAAACGACTATATAAGCAGATAAACATAGGAGGAGTTTAATGGGATGCATAAAAAAACCCCCATGCTTTGACAGGAAACTGCATGAAGGCTCATCTACAGCAATTTTTCAGTTACTCAGATTACAAAAGTACCATATACAAAAGAAAAAGTATTTTCCAGACCCTTTAATTGCTTCAATTTATCCAGACACTCATTACAAAACTATAATGACTACTTCAAAGTACAGACTAAAATAGAAACTGAGTAAAGTTTTGTAATAGTGCAGTTTTGCTGTGTCAAAGTCTGAACTTCCATAATGATGCACCACAATGTTTATTGTTTGGTTTACAGACTGAAATTGTGACTATACTGATGTCAAAAGAAATTTTACCATTAAGTTATATAGAGGAAAAATTCTACACAGTTTTAGAACACAAATTTAACTAAAGGGGGTGAAATCCTGTCTCCACTATAGATCCTGGAAGTTTTGCCATTGGCTTCAACAGGACCAGGATTTTATATATTGTTTTCTTCACAAAATATATTGCAAAAGTATTCCAAACACAGCAAGCATTAATAAAATGAAAACATTAGGAAGAACATTCCAGGTTTGCTAAATCTAAGTGAATTAACTTTTAACATAAATAAACATAAGTCACATAGTTAGATATAGGAGTGTAACACCTATAGCCAAATTTCTGGTAATATAACACAGGATGCAAATGAGCCATATTGGATAGATTTTTAATACTTATGTTCAAGCTTAAGAATTTAACTTTAATAGCTTTTTAATAACTGAAAGGTCAAGTCTGAAACAATATCCTTTTCAGCTGTATCAAGTTATGCTGAACAAATCCAAATATAACTGAGGCACAATTTCTGTTAAGATTATGGACTGAGGAATTTTGCCAACACCTTATAGCCTATGGTGAACTTTATATGGGTAATGGGATAAAACCCAGTGTGACATCAATGAAACAGATGAAGAATATCATAAGATATGAAATAAAAACCGGGTGGTCTCATTAACACAGGTTATAAGAACGTTGTTACATCTATCCCTATTGGAGCCAAAGGGAATTTTCCCCTTGACTCAACAGAAACAAGTCTGAGTCCTGTAAAAATATCTGCACTAGCCAGTTTACATCAGCTTTTCTGACATCGTTAATTTTCTTGGCTTTACTGTATTTTTCCTAAGAAGTTCACAAAACAATTATGCAAAATTTAAAATAGAAATAGATAACGTTATACTTAAAATCTTTTACTCACATGAAGTACTGAAGCCAAAGGGATCATTGATGGAGTAAGTAATCTGGATCAAAAGATTTACTTGTGCTATGCAAGTGTTAAAAGGATTCTCAAATACATTTTTAAAACACCAAGGCGTGGACTTTTAAAGGAGATTAAATCAGTATGGTGAACTGTTCACAAAAAAAAGTAATTTGGCTTCATCTTGTTAGAAATATTATTAAAAATGCATTATCAATAGCAGATTTAGAAAAAAAAAAACACAGCTGCTACCCCTCCTTGTCTCCTTAATGGGAGAGGGAAGGGGGGGGTTGGAAATTGAAGGGAAAAACCACCAAAGGCCCTTTGTACTAAGGTATCACTCCCTCTCTGTCCTGCAAATTTACTATCTCTTTGTTACACTAAATCACACTTTCTTTCATGACCCCACATTCCTAGGCTAAGATAAGAGCAAATGCCATTTTTGCCTTCAGATTGAACCTTGAGTAACCTTGGGTCCCATCTACGCACGCGTGATAACCTAATGCATATTAAGCCTACCCGCCCCGCATACTTAAGTAGTTAATTATAATGCACATGGGACGTATGAAGCGACATGTTTACATATATGTTTGTATGAACCGGAAATGAGTTGTAAAAATTCCTCCTTCTGCACACGTGGTCAGGAGAGAGGGGATAAAAGCCTGCTAATGATTGTGCCCAGGGGCATAGTGATTGATCTTTTGTCTCTCTCTCTGACCCTATTTGCAAATATATACCTTTTGTGTTGCTAATAAAGTGTGTCTGTAGCTGAAAGTTTTTTTCCACCTCCCGAGAAACGAACCACGATTTTTAATTCAACAATCTCTTGTGCTATATTTTCTTGGGAAAATTGGCTGATCCTACTTATTTCTGTCATTTTTTTTAGCTTTGGATACTACTGCATAAACTTTCCTGATTTAGGCCCTAGTATTGCAACCTTTTATACACATGCTTAAGCTATGATTCAATGGAACTGCTGCCATGCTTAAAACTGAAGCTGAAACATATGCAGGACTAGGATCCTAATTTTCCCTGCATATAATAGCAGTCAAGGGACCTAATTCTGCGATGGAGAACACAACTACTGTTCATGCATATTTCTTGTACAGCCTGTATTCACAGCATTCTGGTTTGCATAGAAGCTTTGTATCATGAAGTTAAGTACTTCAGGTGTTGCACACAGTGTAAGGCTAAGTACAGACAATCACTTGAAGTTAGGTACTCCAAGTGTTGCACACAGTGTAAGGCTAAGTACAGACAATCAAAAAGCCTGAAGCTGAATCAATTCAATCTTTGCAGGTTAGTCTAACCTGCATAGATTGAATTGATAAGCAAGTGAACAGACATTCATTTTTGATTCAGGAAATGCAGCCACAAGCCTGCAGTGGCCCAGGCCAGAAGCTGGGCGGGGTGAGGGGCACTCGAGTATGTCTCCCTGCTTAGCTGGAGCAGACAGGTTAGGCTAAAGCTAGCTCACCCGCCCTGCAAGGGGAGGCGGGGTGGCAGGGGAGTTGCACAGCATCCTGGGATGCTGGGGAACTGCGAGTTAACTTGAATCCAGAGGGGCTCCAGGACAGAAGTTCAAAAAAACTGATGTAACCTAAATCAGTGAAGACTAATACTACATCCATCCAGGTTGATCTTAAACCAATTTCAGCCATTCTGAAAGCGGTTTACATGTGCTGAATTTCTGTTACGTTACAGATCTGAACTGGTTTCCAATCACTTATACTGGCTTGTGTGTCATTTCTGTCCCTAAACTAAGTATATTTTCACATTTTCTTAAGCAGCGTTCAGCCACCACAGGATCAAAGGTTTTTTTTTAATTAGTGTACAGGAGCTACCAGAAACCAGCTTGCCTACTAGTAAACAATAGAGCGAGTTCATTTTACATTGTCTCTGCCATAACTGCAGTAAGCAAGGTAAGCTTTTTGGTTAAAGCAGAGAGCTGCTATTTAGGTTATGAGTTCTATCTCTCTCTCTCCCATTGGCCAACTGGATAATGTTGGGGAAGTCATTTCACCTCTCTGTGCCTCAGCTTTCTCTTCTGTAAAATGGACACCCGTGATTATAAAACACTCTATTGTTATAACACAGGATTACTGTTATTAATGGCAGATACAGTACAGTATTTCTACTCTATGTGTCAGAAAGTATTGATGTATATGTCAAAAAAGAGTTTTAGTTAATTTTTCTACCAAGACATTTATGGGGGGTGGGAAACAAACCTCAAAAATCACTATAAAACACATAAACTTTAGTCAGATCACATTCTGAGCTGGTAACTGAAACAAAGCACAAAACACTTCTCTCTCAAATATGTAAAAGGCCCTGATAATTCCTGGCATTGCCATAACACATATAGGGTGTTTTAGAAAAATATTATCACCTTAACTACCTACTACATAGAAACTGACAATTTATTAAACCTTCCAAGATTACTTGTACCTTCTTCTCTATCTGCTGGTACAGGTAAGATAATGAAGTTAAATGGACTCCAGTGCTGATTCAACATAACAATTTCCATTATCCTACAAAATAGTTCCATATTAAAATTTAAAACAAAGACCCAAACAAACAAATTGAGGGAAACATAACATGGCTGAGCTTTAAAGATTTTGGACACTGACCAGGACTTTGAACAAATGGTAAATTTCATGCTTTTCAGAAGCATCTAAAAACCTGAGAATTATCACTGAAACTGTATTGTTGCCATTATTAATACCCTGTTTATAGAAACGCATTTAACTCTGAGCAGGGCTCTCAGGCAAAGTACATTCAAATGGCTAAGGAATGTTGTTTGATCACTTTGCTTCCGACGTTTGTATTCAGTGCTCATCCGTCTTTAATTTTTTCAGGATTATCCACTGATTTAATTAGTGCCAAGACCTAGCTTTAAGAAAAGTATTAAATAAAGTAGGATTTGCCACTGTATAAATTCCACTTTGTTTCTCATTACATGGAAGACCTCTGGCCAACGTTTACTCCACAATGCATTGGATTCTGGAGACTATTTCACTCTTACATTTATTTTTGAATTCATTAAAGCCTACTTGTTTTGAAAAGTAATTAAAATGACCAGTAGGAATTCAACACAGCACATTCAAAATTCTATATCTTATTTCCTGTATTTTTATGTTTGAGTAAAACAAGAGGCCAGATCAAATCTGTGAAGTGAAGCCCTACTTAATTTTTCTACAGTGAGAGTCTTAAGCAAGTTTAAAAATGGAAAGGCTCTTGAACAATATACATCTGTTTGTAAGAAAAGCAGTTATGATCCTGGGAAAGATGTAGCAACCATTGAAGAGCAAAGAAAACTTTATACAGTATACTAGCAATTCTTTTCAGGCCGATGCAGAAGGCCTCTCACAACATATAAGCCTCACTTGATCCCTGAATTAAGGAGCTTACGCAGGGTCTTGAATGGGCCCTCCATGATTAGCTGAAATCTATAACCAAGTGATATCTTCTACACTGGCAACCTGAAAGCCATCTGACACTTCATATTAAAAGATTCCAAATCCGTATTCCACAGCTGTGATGTTTATATTGCTTCCTTATAACTCAGAACATAAACCTTTTCAGAGTATATTTACAGACAAGAACACACAAGTTCCCAGCATGTGTAAACTGATCTAGTTTCACTGAAGACTATAGAACTCAGCTGATTAACAGCAGGCGAGAAAGTGGGCCAGAGTAGTGCCTCCACCAGCTTGTTCCAGCTTCCCAAATTACTTCAAACAAGAAATTTTAAAATGTATGTATTGGCTTTTAAAATAGTCTAAGAACTTTATCACTCCTGCCAGGCAAGGTTCTTTGTGTAAATCCGATACCTTTTATTTGACCAACTCAAACAGCTGGAAAAATTCTTCTTTGCAAGCTTTTGGGTACTAAAACCTTTCATCAGGCTGAGGAAGCACCTGCAACTGCTCTTCCAGTTTGAATGGCTCTTCCAGTCACCAGCTGGCTGCTGAGGGACCCTCCCACCCCGGTTGTGCTCCACTCATGCCCCCTAGACTCGGGAGGCATGAGTTGCCCATGCTTACAACAATTTAAATGAAAAGGGTGCAAGATAAGAATGTTCACAGGATACAATCTCTACATCCGTCTTATTTGATTTCCCACAGCCTGGATACGTTTGCCTCAGGACTCACTGAAAGAGCTACTTATCAGATCAGTCTTTTCTTAAAGTATAGGTTTAAACCGGATATATATGGTGGCAGGAAAGGCAAATATTATTTATGATGGCTTACAAAAAGAAGTTCCTAGATATGGATGTAATTAATAAAAGATTTAAATGTAACCAATAAAAGACCAACACTAACATACACAAGTTAAGCTTGAGAGGAATCTAGGTGCCTTATGTTATGAATGGACACTACAAAAAAAACATTATTTAGCAACCACCTAACCCTGAAGATGGGTAATTCACTGACTCATCTTTGACCTCAGAGTTCCCAGTTTGGCTTCTGCACATGCCCGAACAGTCCTCATATGAGCAGTTAATCACCTTGCTCCAACCTAAGCTCCACTGGGATCAAGAAAGCAAAGCTGTGCCTAACACTTACGTGGGTCCAATCTGCTCGGTCCAGAGGAGATGATGATACTGTTATTCACCTTTTATACGGTAAACTAGGGTGCCTGTGCATGACCACAGAGGCTGTTCCAACACACTGCAATTACAGTGCATTGGAGCAGACTCAATTGAGTCTGCTGGAGCATGGTAATTACCATACTGCAGCAGCCTCCCACATCTCTTGTATCAGCATCCCCAGGCTTCAAAATGCCAGTGCGGGGCATTTGAACTAAAGCTAATTGAATGAGTTCTGGTTCAAATGACCCCCATTGCCATTTTGAAGTGCAGGGACTCAGATACACGAGGTGCTACAGTGCTTTAATTAAAGCAACTCTCACAGCCGCTCTATTTAAAGCACTCCCCTACCCCCCTCAACCCTGGAGCACGTGTAAAATTTCCCTGGTGCTTAGAGCACTCACCTAGAACGCAGAAGCCCCAATCTCAGTGTCTGTCTCAGCCCGTGGGAGTTAAAAACTACATCTCAACATCCAGAGAGAGAGCCTTAAACACAGGTTATAGGTAAGAAGCTATCAATATTGTGATTTTGCAGAAATCATGAAATCTGGCATTGCCTGTGAAATTGGGCAATGTTTGTGAAATCTGTAGGGAAAAAAAATTTACTGAAAATAAAATGCTGGCTCTCCAGAAAGAACCAGCAGTCCTCATGGCTCTGTGACCTGGCCATGTGGCCCACTGGGGAGGGGAAGAGAGGAGGGGGCTGCCATCACAAAGGGGAGCCCAAGACGACAGTCACTCCTGCCCCTCACCTCCGACTGGCTGAGAGTGCTGCCTGTTGTGTGGCCCTGTCCCTCCTTACCAATTGATGGTGAGGGCCAGGCCATATGATGGACACCCTTGCAGGAAGGACTCTGTGTGTGTGTGTGAAGGGCTGCACTGGGGGTGTGCCGAGTAGGGTTGCAAGGGTGGCCTGAAGGGCAGCACATGGGCCAACCCCCACAAGTGACAACAAGAGCACGTTCCCCAGAGAGGGGCTAGCGGCTGATTTCAGCCAAGCGTGAGGTGTAAGACCAGTACTGCACAGAGCAGGGATGCTTAACTGACCTGAAGGGCTGCATGTGGACTGGCCAGAGTGGGAGTAATTAAGCCTGATGGCCTGAGGGGGCCACTTATGGAGCAGGGTGGGTTGCAAGTGGCCCAGTGAGAGGCAGGATAAATGAGGTCCTGTGAGAGGGGGCGGAGTGCAAGAGTGGAGTGCTAGAGGCAGAGAGTTTAGCTCAGCTTTGGGCCAGAGCCGTTATCAATTTGCAATGCCATCTGTGGGGCATGGGACATGGTGTAGGGGCAGTATGGAGCCATGTATTTTGCCCCAGGCATCAGAGCATTAAATGAACATCCTCCCACATCTTACATGTATTTTATTATCCAGTAAGTCATGGCAGGCAAGGCAGGGAAGACTGCCTTAGATAGGGGGGTGGGCCAATGTTAAGATCGGATTCTGACATGGCCCCCTGTCACCTAGTTATAGACTAGGCAGGGCCAGAGTAGGGAAGGAGAACTCTTCGTTTCTCCTGTTGAAGCTGTGCCACTGTGCATAAAAGATTCACAGGATTTAAAGGGAAAAGCCAGATTCCTGGATTATTATTGTTTTTATATGAATACTTCTGGAAGCAGGAGGCCTCCCATCCCCCCCTCCCCACTGCCTTCTAGATGAGGCTCCTAACTACAGACCTAAAATGTCAGGCTCCTTCTTGCTTCTTTCCCTCCCAAGTATATTGATTTCCTTTCTGCACTGTGGTCAGGCTGCAACAAGGTAGGTGAAAGGTGAGAGTGTCATCATGCCAGCCTTGCCTGTGGTCTGATGGTTAAGACAACCTCCTGGAACAAGAGAGATGTAGGTTTATTCCTCTAGGTTGAGGAGGGCCTAGAGTCGAGTCTGGCCATGTTTTTAAAGAAAGTAGCAACAACTGCACTTTACCAAGGACCAGATCCTGTCAGAATGTAATAGGTATACTCTGACCACATGTACCAGATCAGGTCCCCAAAAGACTTATCTGCCAATTTTCTGGATCTTGATCAGACTAAGGTGGGAAGTGGGCACCCAGAGTGGTCTGGGAATATTTAAAAACAGAATTACAGGCAACTAAAAAAATTTCAGGTCAAACTAGGAAGTGCCTTGGAGTGCAGACACCTCCAAAGCAAAGACATCATTGAGTGGGATTTTTTTCTATTTAAATTGCACATTCAGATCCTGTTTTAGGTATCTAAATTCTTAATTTCCACCCTCTCCCCACAATTATTTAAACATGCAAAACATACAACTGCAAATATCAATAAATAAATATTTAGTCTATCCAGTTTTGGGCTCCACAATTCAAAAAGGATGTGGAGAAGCTTGAGAGAGTCCAGAGGAGAGCCACGCGCATGATCAGAGGTCAGGAAAACAGATCTTACGATGATAGGCTGAAAGACATGGGACTCTTTAGCCTGGAAAAGTGTAGGCTCAGGGGTGATCTGATGGCCACCTATAAGTTTATCAGGGGTGACCACCAGGATCTGGGGGAACGTTTGTTCACCAGAGCGCCCCAAGGGATGACTAGGTCGAATGGTCACAAACTCCTGCAAGACCGTTTCAGGCTGGACATAAGGAAGAATTTCTTTACTGTCTGAGCCCCCAAGGTCTAGAACAGTCTGCCAGCGGAGGTGGTTCAAGCACCTACATTGAACACCTTCAAGAGGAAATTGGATGCTTATCTTGCTGGGATCCTATAACCCCAGCTGACTTCCTGCCCTTTGGGCAGGGGGCTTGACTCGATCTCCCGAGGTCCCTTCCAGCCCTGATGTCTATGAAATCTATGAAATATATTATTTACTAGAGCTCATAATGACCATGCTTCATCTATAGCAAGGGTAGCACACCTGTGGCACAGGCAGCCCGTGTAGCATGGGACAGATCAGGGAAGAGGCAGGCAGCACAGCACCAGCTAGGGCAGGAAGCAAAAAGCAGAGAAGCAGATTGGGCAGGAGGAGATCAAAGTGGCACTCAGAAAGGGTGCAGGGCTAATTTATGTCATACTGGTCCAAAAAGATTGGCTTCTGCTGATCTATTATAGTATTAAATGCAGTGCCTGTGTTTATTTACTGAGCCTACACAGCTTGCTCACTCTACTTTCTCACTTAGACGTATGCTATTGTATATAATACAGCACAAATTGTTCTCTAGCACACTGTGCCATTGTTTTTATTTTAATTCACAACTGCTGAAAAGTAGTGATTGCCAGCCCTGGAAACTGAATACTTCTGGTCCTCCACAAAAGAAAAACTATGCAGAAACCAACATTGCACTCTTTTATGTAATACTCTTCCAGTATCCTTTAACCCTGATCATCTCTACTCATGAAACCTTAATCTCCATGTTCATTCCATTCTTGGCTTCTGCTAATGCCAAATTTCAGCCCCAAGCTAGAGGGAAATTTTCTGTCTAGAGAGCTCTTGATTTTCTCACTTGTTCATTTTTTTTTCTTCCAGTACTCTACTTTTCCACCCCTGGCTCTGGCAACAGTGTGAGAAAGCTGTTTACTTCTGGCACACTTTTCATCCCCAGTTGCTCTCTTGATCAGCTCTCCCTTCTTCCCCTAATAGGCACAAAACAAGAGTGATAAACTCTCTTTTTCCCTATTTAGCTCCTCATTGTACTACTAATTTCAAGGCACAATATCATGGGAATTGATCAGAGTGACATACCAAAAGCCTTCCTTATGTCAGTCACTCTGATCAATTAAGGATAGGATAAGTAGGATAGAAGCTGTTCCCCTTTTGTGCTCTCTCATGTCTTCCATCTGCTTAATTGGTTTCTTTTTCCTCATCGTACTGTTTATTCCCTACATCCTTAATTGCCTCCTCTCACTCTTCCTTTAGTCTCTACCAAGACTTTCTGAGGGCAACCACTACTTCCCTTATAACAAGTTATACCCCAAACCACTTTCAGAGAAGTCCAGAAGTTGCTCCTACACTTCTCTCTTCAGTGGATGCAGGCCTTTTTATGCAATAAAGAATCTATATGACAGTGATTCTCAACTAGGGTGCCACAGCACTCTGGGGTGGCTCATGTTCCTTTTAAGGGAGCTTCCTAACCATCTTGCATTTATTGGTGCTTTAGGCTTTGGTGTATCTGTTCATCAGTTGTACGCTTGTGTGACATGTTTGTATTTGGTCATGGCTAGATAGAGATCAGCTTTTGTGATCAGGTAAGTCTGCACTTCTTGTGATTGTTTCTTCCAGATATGATATGATTTGAGGAAAGGAAGAAAGCATTAGGTGTTAGCTGTGGATGTTGAGGCCAATTAACTGGGGGGGGTGGAAGTACTATAGCAAGCAGCAAAGCTCGAAAGTTGTACCTCAGAAGGTGGTACGTGGAATATAGATGAGCATGCATCACAGACTGCTATTAATTTGGCTGACAGAAAGGTGTAGGTCTTGTTCTGATGCAGCACTGATATCTGGAAGTGAGAAGAATTATACCCTTCTTCTTGTACTAGCATGGTGTATTCTGCATTTACCTAACAATTCTGCATGCGTGAATAGACACAGCAGTTATACCAATATTAAACTGGTATGAACTGTTCCAGTATATCTGTTACATCTTCCTGTTCCTACACCAATATAAGTGAAACTAAGCCACTCATGAGCAAGTATCTAAGTAACTTACTAGAGGCCCTTGGCTACCTCAACAATCTTCATCTATTCCCATCTGTTTTGTGCCTTTATCCTCCAGTCGTGCACATACAATTTCTGTAGATCTGTGGAGCTAAACCACTGGAACTTTAAACCTGAACAAATCAGGTTTAAAGCTCCAGTAGTTTATGTGCACTTAAGAGACATAAGAATTCATTCAGAACAGCTGATGCATGTTCTCAAGTGGCAGCCCTACTTCTCCTTTTAATATGATTTACATGCAGGCAGGAGTATGCGTTACAGAAATCCAATATGGAGGTGACAAAGACACGGAAAGCTGTGTGCCAGAAAGGGGAGATTACAACCTCTAAAACTAGGTAACTGAGAACTCACTCTAGTAATCAATGTTGCTCGAGACTCCTAAACTAATCAAATTCTCAAGTACAAAGAAAGTTGAGGGGGAAAAAAAGAAAGAAAAAAGGAGACTGCCATACTTCTTCCATGGATATAACCATCGTTAAAAACCAACATTAAAATAAATATATAGCAATATATTAACTGTAGTACATGCTGTAGGATTTAGATTATCCGCTGGAATACCAACTTCCCCCCCCCCACGCTTCACTATTTAGCTAATTGTAAAAATCAAATGTTTAAATCAAAGGTAGAGCAAAGTGTTGTGAAGCTGTCCATGCTACAAGTGTGCACCACATCAGGATAACATGGTGTTCCTAAATGTAGATTATTATAAAAAGCTTTTAATAGAAATAAAATAAGAAAATGGAATTGGAACATGAATTTAGGATTCCAAATGTTTTTCAAAGCAGCAATTCTGCCATAGAAAATGTAACGTCAACCCTCATTTCAATAGGAACTACAATTTACATTCCTATATTACCCTCCAATCAAAACAGAACCCATCCATAACACTGACCAAGGGTATAACATCCCCTAAGGTTTCAAGCAGAATCCTGTATGAAAGAGGTACTAAGTGCTGTGGTAGAGTGTTACATAAGGACTGAAAAGTATTTTAGTACCATATAAAATTAGGGTACAATACCTGTCCAAAGTTAATGTCACAGTTTCATTCATTTCTGGGATATCATCTGCTTTGACAGTAATGTTGATTGTAGTATCACTTTGTCCGGATAAAAAGACAACAGAGCCATTAAAAGGACCTATATCATCATGTGTTACTGCTCTTGGATTGAGGCCAGAAGGTCTTAGACTCCAAAACACAGTTGCCTGACCATCAGTCCCATCTCGATGCAAAGCAATGGAGACCTAGAAAACATTTACCAGCCTGAGACTTCCAAATATTATCTGGACATGAGTATTGTGAAATGGAAGGCTTGATTCTCCTTTCACTTGCATCATTGTGTATCAGGAATAACAGCAATGAAACCAAAGGAGTTCATAGAATCAGAAAATTAAGGTAGGAAAGGACTTCAAGAGGTCATCTATTCCAAACCCCTGCTCAAAGCAGGACCATCCCCAGCCAGATCATTCCAGCCAGAGCTTTGTCAATCTGGGCCTTAAAACCCTCCAAGAATGGAAATTCCACCACCTCTCTATGTAACTTGTTCCAGTGCTTCACCACCCCCCCAATAAGAAAGTTTTTCCTAACATTCAACTTAAACCACCCTTTGCTGCAACTTAAGACTGTTGCTCCTTGTTCTGTTATCTGTCATCACTGAGAACAGTCTAGCTCCATCCCCTTTGGAGACCCCCTTCAGGTAGTTAAAGGCTCTTATGAAATCCCTTCTCAGTCTTCTCTTCCAAACTAAATTAACCCAGTTCCCCCAGCCTCTCCTCACTAGTCACATGCCCCACCCCCAAACTATTTTCATTGCTCTCTGCTGTACTCTCTCCAACTCATAGGTGGCGTGTGGGGGGGGGGCATGTGCCCCGCCCCAAAATTGGCCCTTGCCATCTGGGGAGTGGGGACTACCAGCCGGTGCCCACCCTGAGAAGCACCAGTGACACTTCTGGTTTGCCGCCAGCACTTTCAGAGCTGGTGATTGGCCACTGGGGGACCCCCAGAGCCAGGAGACACCAGTTGCCCACACTCCACCCCCAAGACTGCTTTTTCCAGCTGGCATACTCAGAGATCCACCCCCAGACTTGAACTCACAACCTCTGGCCCCACAGCTCACCACACCTGAGCCACAGAACATGAGTTGTATCAAAGAAAACCTGTGAAAATACAAACTGCATGTATTCATATGCATTCATATTTTTATTTAAGAGTATATGTTTCAATTAATAAAGAGGAGATAAAATAAGCTGTTTACAAATTAATACATCTGACAACTTAGCAGACAACCACAAATATAATGAGCTTCGTGCAATGGAATTGCCAGAGTTCATCTCTTCAAAAAGCAAAATGGGTTTTAAAGGGAATTATCATAATTTTACTTTGGTTATTATAGTACCATCTCATCAACTAATGTGTTGAAAGTAATTAGCAGGTTTTAATTAGCGCTTGAGGGGGGAGGGGGAAACAGTCTGCCAAACAAGCTGCCCAAATTTAGGAACTGTGGAAAGATCTCACTTAAAACAACAAATGAAAGAAAGGGTAAGCATGTGAAATAAAGAAATGTATAGGCTCTACTTAGAACAGAGAGAGAAATGTTAATTCATTTCAAACAGCTTCTTTCAGCCTCATAAAAATCCAAAAATAGTATAACATCTGTATAATACTGTGCCTGACTGGCAAAATGATGCTTCTGCATTGATCGGTCAATTGTGTAACAATCATTTCCATGAACTGACAGTTCATGATCTCTTTCATTTGTGGAAAACATCTTAAAAAGCACGGAGAAGCATACTTTATTATCCTCAAAGTCAACAGAGCAGTGATATAATAAAATGATACACTTTACTTAATAGCAGTGGGAAACAACAGTCCAGCGTTTCCCTCACGTCAAAGTTTGCAGAATAATATCATGGAGGTTATTCTGCAGGGAGAACCCTCAACCTCAGATGTTGTAACTCAGCTTAAAATAAAAGAAACAATACAGCAACCCAGTGTGGTAGTTCTCAGTGCTTTGTGATGACTTTCCACGTTTTCAGCAATTTTAGAACTTGAAGGACTGATTTTGATTGAATAGGAAGGACAGTTTTTAATTAAAGAGTTATTAGATTATCAGATATATAGATAATTTTTTATTTTCCGCACATTTAATTTCAATTTGAAGGGAATAGAATGTTCTACATTATTCTGAGCCTTTAAGGCCTGTCCTTGAAGTAGATGCTTTGATCTCTACAAACAGCATTGGTTTTGAAGTAACAAAACAGAAACTGCAACAAAGGTCTGCTGATTAGAATTTGAGTCCCGGTCAGGAATGGCTCCCTTTCATGAACCTTATAATGAGGGTTAATCTAACCCAGCAGGCAGATCCTGTCTTGACCTTTTAAAGGGATAACTTTTTCTAATGTGGTTTTAAAATGGGCTTTGACAGGGTGGGGATTAAATCTAACCCTGAACAATCAGCTGACACTGCATTTTAGCAGCCAGGATAACAAAGGACTTGGCAGGAAAGCTAGACACTGAGTTAAAGTGGAGTTTCAACCTTAAGTATCCTGACTTAAGTGCTGTTTCAAATTGTTACACTTAATCATCACTAGTCTTTTCCATGTAAGACTACAGTAACCTTGATTTACATGCAAATTAAATTTGTTATCGGGCAGGAACATAATTTAGCTGCTATATTCCTTAAAAAGAAAAATATATTCCCCTTTTGGAGCCAACATATTATCAGTATGTAAAACTTAGGAATGAGGATTAACCAAACCTAGAACCTGAACACAAAGTTTGGGTAAATTTAGCTTCCTAGAAGCTATATATACTGCTTTAGGAAAAGCACTTAGACGATCAAATTATTTTCACGTCCTTGTCATAAATAAATGTTTTTCCAGAATTGTGCACAACTGCTGGGTCTTTCCATTGCTGCAGCAAGGCCCTCTTTTGTATATGTCCTATCAAGGAGTCAGCAAACAAGTCAGTGCTCCACAGTCTGCACTTCACTACACTCGTATATATTTTTTGTCATTAGAGTAGCACCACTGGATCACGTCTGTTTTTGATCTTCCAGTTTACGTACGCAGGCAATTCAGACATTTGCCATGTCGGCCAATCTAGAGCAGCCCTTCTGGGAAGGTCCTCCTGGGGATCCAGGTCCAGTTCAGAACACCTGATTGCACATAATTTTTCCTTCCATAACCTCAGTCATACCCTGTTAGTCATAGTGTCCAACAGCGCAACACTGGTCACAAATAACTCTTTCGCACTTTAAGCTGTTTAGTTACTTCTCTGTGACCACAGACTGGATGCCTGGGGTCTTCCATCTGCCATGATCTTTCATTTTGTCTCGCTACCTTTCTCCTGATATCACATGGTGCAATGCCAGCCAGTAAGTACAGGCTATCCTTTAGTGTTGGTTTTATACATCCTGTTATTTCATGACAGCTGTCATTTAGACCTGGGTCAAGTTTTCTTGGAATGAACCAATCGCTCTCATACTGGACATGCATACTGTGCAACAGAGTAACACAAAGCAATAGCAGTAGTTTGTAATGTGGGGTTCACTCCCCACTTTGAGGTAACCAACTTTCAAAGTATGTTGCTGCAGGCTCTGACTTTCTCATTCATCTTTTCGACATGTACTTTGAAGGTAAGTGTTCAGTCCAGGGTAACCCCCAAGTTCACAAGACTTGGGTAATTAGTCAGTGGGATTTTTTCCCAGGTGATGTGTTTAACTTGCACCTAGTTTTTTTACTTACACCATAGAGAAGCCATGACCTGCATCTTGGCTGGGTTAGCACAAAGCTGATTCTCACTGTAGTAAATCTGAAAGTTTGCTTAATTCACATGCCTGTCTGTTCTCGGCAATGGCAAAGTCCTTCTCTTATGAAGTGATACATAGATCATCAACGTACATGAAGCTCCTCCTATTACTCTGTATGGGTTGGTCATTGGTATACATGTTTAAAAGGATCAGTGCTAGCATGCTACCCTGTGGGAGACTGTTTCATCATCATCTCCAATGGCTGTTTCTTGTACTGTTCTATGTAAAAACATCTATTTTCCACAAGAGATTGGATGAGCTGCACTAGGTGATAGTTGTGTGTCATATCGTAGACTTTGGCAAGCAGGTTTCAGTGGTTGACTGTCATATGCCACTGATAAGTCTACAAACACAGCACCTATTATCAACCCTTTCTCAAATACATCTTCTATATGCTAGGTGATATTTAGTATGTTTAGACAATCAAATTAAACAGGATGCAAGGAGGAGAAATTTAACCCAGCCTCCTCAATTCAGTATTCCTGTGTGGACCTAACTTTTTCTACTTTTAGGGTCCAGGACTCTGTACATGAAATCTCCAAAATCAAAAATGACTTCCTTTGACTATATATATTTGGCTATAAATGACTAACTCGTCTGTCTTTTTCTATGGCTACCACTGGTCAAATTTATTCTGGAACAACACCACTGAAGTCTTAGAAGACTGGACCCACATCTTTACCTGTAAGAATTCTTGTTGCTGTTCTTTTTTGTTTGTTTAAATTGCCCTTTTTAAAACATGCATAACATTTTGGGATCAGGTGCAACAAATAAATATTTTTGGAAGAAATAGTTCTTTCAAGAGGCTACAATGAATAAAAAGGAGTAAGTTTTTGGGGTTTTTTTCAAACACATTTCCAATATTAAATCAACAATATTAATACAGTTTACTTACCACTGTAGCAGGAACATCTTCTGGCTCAAAAAGAATGACTGGAAGATTGCTAGTAAAGCCAATTTCCCCATTTGCAATGTCAGGAGTTATCCTTAGGGAAATATTTTGAACTTCTCCTAATCTAGGACTTACAGATGGAATTGGAGGAATGATGTTCACTAGCTCGACTCTTTCCAGCTACAAAAAAAAAATATATATTAAAAGACAAGACATCTTAGCATCAAATATAAGCAACAGTACTACCTGGCAAATTTTGCAGTGTTCAGGCAAACAGGAGGAACAATTCCTCTTGGTAAACAAGATGGTAAACTCCCAAGCTTCTACTTTTTAAAAAAATAAAAGTTAAATTTTCAGATACGGAATTTAACTTGCTGTTAAATTCATGTGCAAATTATTTTTGCATGTTGTAGAAATTGTGCAGAAAAAAGTCATCCAAATCCATTTGTATAAGCAGAAATGTATGAAAATTGAACATTTCTGTTGAAAAATAGTACTTTACTGGATTTTCTCTTATTCTGCTCTCCAGTGTCTCATTAAATACATCCAGTTAATGGGAAAATGACAATGGCTGCTATTCTCTTTTCAATTTTTCTACTGTCTTCTCTATTATCTATGGATTTGGAAAGAGTAAAAGCAAAGCAATTGTGATAAGCCCTTAACTGGCATTCAATATTTGTAAATATCTGTGTTTGCTACAAGTTTTCCAGACAACCAAACAAAGACTTCTAAATTTTGTCTGAAAAATTATCCAAACTGAAATGGTCCATCTGAAAGATCATGCTGGGGGGTTGACAGTAGCTTTACTAAGAGAATAGATTATGGATATGAATAGGATAATTTAGATAAGGATGATCCTGCCTCAGGCAGTGAATTGGACTAGATGAACCAAACCTACTTCTCTATGATTTTTATCAAATTTTACAAGTAAAAGCAGTTCCAGACAATGAGACAAACTTAAAGGATATGTTCTTCTAGAGCCTAATCACCTAGACCTGATGGAGGTGTTCAACCTCCAGCCTGCCTGCCATATCTAGCCTACAGAGTTCCTCAAGGGTCCAGAAATTTAGCAGCAGGGGAGCAGTGGCAGCATTAATTGCCACTTTCTTGTTGTCACATTTCCAGGCCAGGATAATGTGGCCCTGTGCACCCGATCATGCTGGGATCAGGCTGGTGCATGGCCGGATCTGGGCTAGCCAGATCTAGGTATGAGAGGTCGGGCCAGCATGCTGGATCACTCCTATAAGCCAACCCCATGCACTGACCCCACATGCAATCTGACCCACAGACCAACTCCATGCCACCCATCTGGCCTGTGGGGCCAGAAGTTTGAGTGCTACTGACCCAGACCTATTGAATGACAATAAAGACTTGAGCCAAGATAGAATAAAAACACTGTGCCAGATCCAGGGTTATGTAGACAATAGAATACTGAAACATAGGCGCCTTGCAGCAGGCAGACAATACAATTTAACCATATTTAGGCACTTAAACACTCTATACAAAGAATGGGGAGATGTAAGCCTTTCCAAAGAGTGAACCTAAAACCTCAGAGGTTCCATAGGTGAGCAATAATAAAGAGTAACCAGAGCTGTATATGAACTCCCACCCATCTCAGGAGCTTAGATGTCCGATTCAGGAGGAATAGGACTTTGTTAGTTGCTTTGTTCACTTGTGACCATGAATAAATGAAACCATAAATTGCAGTAGTAGTATCTACCTTTTCCCTAATAGTCTAGTAGTTAGGCTATTTATCTAGGAAGCAGAAAAATCTGACTTCTGAGCCTTTATAAGCCTGATGGAACTCTAACGAAAAATCTCCTACTTCCCAGGAGTGTCCGAACCACCAGGCTATACAAGTTAAAGTCCTCCATCTCTCCTGTTGAAGCTGGACCACTGAACTTCCAAGGCTAGGGACAGACATTACACATAAACCAGTTTAAGTGATCAAAAACTGATTTAAACCTGTAACGAACAGATGTTCAGTGCACATAAACCAGTTTGAAAATGGCTGAAACTGGTTTGAGATAAACCTGGTTGAATGTAGTATCACGCTTAAATGATTTCGCTCAAACCAGTTTATGCAGCATCTGTCCCAGACCACTTGTTCGTTTAAGATAAACCAGACACCCCCAGCATCATTGATGCTTTGCAACTCTGGGCAGGGCTCTACTCTAGCCCAGCAGGGCTGGCCCCACCCCTCCGCTCCCTGGCTGCAGCTCCAGCAGAAACTGCAGGTACAGTGGCATCTGCCTGGCTTCCTCCTGCTCACCACTCCCCACCACCCCCCGCTCCACTCTGCTCCTTGCTCAAGCAGGAATTCTTTCCTCCCCTCTGCCTTACAGAGATACCTCTCAGCATTAGCTAGCATACTACATGCTAACTATGGTACATGCTGTGAGAGACAGGACAAAGGCAGACAGAACAGTGTGGACAGACTTTCAACAGGTAGCTGGTAATGTCCCTCCATTCCTTCCTTGGAAAAAGTTGTATAAGAAGAGCTTGTAGTAATGAGAGAAACTTTTGTTTTATTTGATGGGTAGATAAATGCGAATGACTCCCTGTGTAACTCCCTGCTGTGCAACTAAATCAGGGGTGGGCAAAATACAGTCCACAGGCCAAATCCAACCCACCAGGCCATCCAATCCAGCCTGCAGGGCCCTAAAAGAAGTTGAAACTAATATTTATCTGCCCCAGCTCTCTGTCAAAGATGACAGCAGCCAGAGGCAGTAGGACCCAGGGGAAGCCCCGGCAGGCTCCTGCAATAGCAGGGCCTGCCTGGCCCTGCCCCATAGCCAGACCATGGGGCTGTCCCCTCCTCCCCCTGCCCTGGACCATGGGGCTGTTTGCACCTCCCTGCCCCAAGTGGGAAATTCCCTGCCCCTGAACTAAATGCTCTGTTATCAACAATGGGGGATGAGAGGAACCCATCCCTAATCAGAGCAGCCTGCCCAGGCCTGGCCACGCCCTGTCTCAGCTCAGCAGTTTGCAAGGGAAGGGAGGGCTGCCCTAGTGTCCCCAGCTTCTAGCCTGAGCCACTGCAGGGAGGTGCCTGCAATTTTTCAGTCCAGAGGGGATGTCTTAGCAGTTACAAACTGGTTCAGCCTCGCCAGGTTAAACTAACCTGCAAAGATTGAATCAATTCAAGGTCAGGCTTTCCCTAGCCCTAAAGAATAAGAATGATTGGTCCAGAAGGAGAACAAGCAAGGAGGAGCATGCCTCTGTAGCCTAGTTGTTTCAGCATACAGACAGTGAATCCTGAGTTCTTGTCCCTATATCCAGGACACAATTTATTTTACAATGAGGTCATCTGCTTTAAAATGGAAATAACCACAGCAGAAGGAACCAGAAAACAAGCGAGTACTGTAACTAGCAAGCTACGACTCAGGTTCCCTCTTTCTTTCTTTTGGGTCTCATGGCTCATGTGCTCTTGGCTGTCCAGTAGCATAATTTCAATAGAATGGGTGAAGGACAGACCCCCCCCCACCCCCCGCCTCCTCCTCGTCTGCCTAATCTATTTTAAAACCTGGTGGTTAGGGGAATCACCTAGGAAACAGGAGATGTGGCCTACAACCCTTTCAAGTGAAGGATGGTCTAGAATCCATGGACTTTTTTATTTTTATTTTTTTACTTCTAGTGAGTTCTGTAACCATGACACAGTTATGTAAAAGGTAGGAAATACTACTACCCTTCTATTGGGAAAAAACAAGGCATTGCCATTAATGTTTCTGAGTTGAGTTCAGCTATGTCAATTAGAATGGTGTGTGATCAGAAACACCCCACGTTGGTACCTAGGGAACTCTGCAGTTCAAAATGGAGGAAATATCATCTGAACTTTGACTATACTTAAAAGCCACAAAACTCAGCAGGGTCCTATCTGGATTATTCTGTGGAACTTAAACCCTAAACTCCACCTAAGTCTCATATAAGTGCTCTTGGGACCACTGTGGTAAATATGTACCTTAGTAAAATTCATGAGTGGGTTACTGTTCTACCAATACTAGGTATTAAAGTCTTATTTCAGTGGTTTAAAGAGGCAAAAAGCTATTAAAATAACTAAAAACATAACAATTTATACCATCCAAGATTTTTAGTTGGAAAGCATGATCAAAAACTCTATTTACTGAGAAATCTGCAGCTAAAATATGTTCCTTTTTCCAAAGAGCTGCATCCACTTATGTATTCATTTAAAATCCAAACAAGAACTGAAACATTTTTGTTTTAGGATTTTTTCTTTTTTGGAAGGGAGGTTAATCATAGAAAATTAGGGTTGGAAGAGACCTCAAGAGGTCATCTAGTCCAATCCCCTACCCAAAGCAGGACTATGCCAAACTACATCATCACAGCCAAGCCTTTGTCTAGCGGAGTCTTAAAAACCTCCAAGACTGGAAATTCCACCACCTTTTGGAGTAACCTGTTCTGGTGTTTTCATAGTTGCATAGTTTCTAGGGTCGGAAGGGACCCGAGTAGATCATCTAGTCCGACCCCCTGCCGTGGCAGGAAAGAATACTGGGGTCAAACAACCCCAGCAAGATGTTCATCCAACCTCCTCTTAAAAACCTCCAGGGTAGGAGCCAGCACCATTTCTCTTGGAAGTTGGTTCCAGATCCTAGCCGCCCTGACTGTGAAGTAGCGCCTCCTGATATCTAGCCTAAACCTGCCCTCTGCCAGCTTGTGACTGTTATTCCTGGTCACTCCTGGCAGTGCATGGGGGAATAGTGACTCCCCCAATGCCTGCTGATCCCCCCTGACTAGTTTATAACAGGCCACTAGATCCCCCCTCAGCCTTCTCTTCTGAAGGCTGAACAGGTTCAGGTCCCGCAGCCTCTCCTCATAGGGCCTGCCCTGCTGTCCCCTGATCATGCAAGTGGCCCTCCTCTGGACCCTCTCCATGTTGTCCACATCCCTCTTGAAGTGCGGCACCCAGAACTGGATGCAGTACTCCAACTGCGGCCTGACCAGTGCCACATAGAGGGGGAGGATCACCTCCTTGGACCTGCTTGAGATGCATCTGTGGATGCATGACAAGGTACAGTTGGCCTTCCTGACTGCCTCCCCACACTGCCAGCCCATGTTCATCTTGGAGTCAATGATGACTCCCAGATCCTTTTCCACCTCCGTGCTGACAAGAGGGGAGTTCCCCAACCTGTAGGTATGGTGCCAGTTGTTCCTCCCCAGGTGCATCACCTTGCACTTGTGAATAGGATAGGATTCAACACAGACATCTGCCCACCCTTGTAACCTGTCTAGGTCTGATTGTAGCCTGATGCTTCCTTCTAGTGTGTCCACTTCCCCCCACATCTTAGTGTCATCAGCAAATTTGAACAAGGTGCTTTTTACCCCCTCATCCAAATCGCTGATGAAGATGTTGAACCCCACTGCCCACGTCCTTCCAGGTTGAGAAGGACCCATCCATTACCACCCTCTGGGTGCGGCCCTCCAGCCAGTTGGTGACCCATTTGACTGTGTGGGTGTCGACACCACAGTCCCCCAGTTTCTTAATGAGAACGGGGTGAGAGACAGTGTCGAAAGCCTTCCGGAAGTCCAGGAAGACTATGTCCACTGCTACCCCTGCATCTAATGATCTGGTAATCTGATCATAGAAGGCCACCAGGTTGGTCTGACAGGACCTGCCACTGATGAACCCGTGTTGGTTGCCCCTAAGCATGCAGTCCCCTGCTGGCCCCTCATGGATGTGTGCCAGCATAATTTTCTCAAACAGCTTGCCTAGGATCTAACTGGCCTATAGTTTCCTGGGTCCTCCTTCCTCCCTTTTCTGAAGATGGGAACCACGTTGGCCCTCTTCCAGTCCTCCGGCACCACACCAGTGCACCACGAGTGCTCATAAAGCCGTGCCAGGGGTCCTGCAATGACCTCGGCCAATTCCTTACGAACTCTGTCAGAACCAAAATCTATGAGAAGTGCTGGCTAACACTGAGTTAAGCATAACATGTATAGGCATATCAATGGAAAAACCCCGAAAGAGCAGTACACATGCCTGGAACACACCCCATGCTTGACCTCTATGTAAATTTGAAGTGAGGAAATCTGAACTGACACCATGCACATGCCCAGTCTTGTTCCAGCATGATGCAAGTTAGCTAGAATCTTCCACAAGGGAAGCCGTGTGATTGGCCACTTGAAACATATTTAAGGCTAGGGAGTTTCCACCCACAGCGGAGACCAGACCAGACCTGAGCGGAGACTGACACAACAGAGACCGCCTCAGGAGAGTCACAGGGCCCTGGTTCGCCTGAACCCAGAGCTCCACTGGTCTCCCTGCCACCGTCAAGTCCTGGCGTACCCCTTCCTAAAAACGCTCTTCTTCGTCTTGGTTATTCAGTTACTCGATTGATTGCTCGTCCGTTCCAGTTACTCGTTTCACGTCTTCGATCCGATTACTCGTTTTACATTCCCGTTAACTTGTTCCACGTCTTCGATTACCTCGTTTGTCTACGTTCCAGTTAACTTGTTTCCGTCACCGTTATCTATAGGCCTCATTCATCATTCCGCGTTTCTCGTTCTCGATTGATTGTAACCAAGCTGAACTGACCTACGCTACAATACCATCAGTGGCGTAAGTAAGACAACAATAAAAAGTTACCTTTCGAAACCGCACGCGTCCCGCCCGCTCTGACTCCTCGCCGCTAATCCCACCTGTTTGATCCGTACTCGGCCCCACCGTGACACCGGAGCTCTCGGCTCCGACATGGCATCACGAACAGGATCAATGGGAGGCTTGGAGTCAGAGTTGATCCATCACTGCCCATGGCGCAACGGAAGCCGTCCAACCAATGATCCGGAGGACTTGTGGGCACACATCGTGTACCATCAGGCCGCCAACCCGGCCGCTTCCACCGTGAACAGGTATCTGTCCCTCCGGGGCCTTAGCAGAAAAGAATGGGCCATTCGGTTCAATGCCAGCACTTTCAGCTGTGTGATGCGGGACTCCAGGGCCGTCTATCACCCAAGGGAGGAAACTGGGTCTGTATCCCTTGCCCGTGTGAAACATTTGGGCGCGGCATGCTCCAGCCCAGCGCAGGAGTTTGCTCGGTGTGTGCGATACATGAAGGAGGGAGGTGAGGACACCCCGCCGGACAGATTCAACTGTCCCAGCCTCACATCGGGATCAAGGTAGCATGAGCTGTTAGCTCAGCTCCGGGAGAATCTAGAGTCCAACGGGCGAAAGGCCGCAAAATGGACCGGCCCCAAGTGGAAGAAGGGAAAAATGTTAAATGTATTATTTCGGGAATACGTTGTGGTACTGAGGGAAAATGCCAATTTACAAGTGCAGTTAGAGGCTGCAACCCGAGCAGCCGCTGCGAGTGCAGCCGCACCGCCATTCAAAGATGGCGCAGGCAGAGAGGAGAGCAAGTGAGGCGGGAAACCCCGTGCAAAAAAGCACGCTAACGTCAACTCCTCCCACTTGGAGCCCGCCTCCTGCCGTAGCACCGCCTAAGATGTCACCGCTGCCGTACGCACAGTGCCACCTAAAGGAAGCAGAAATGAAAGGAAACACCCAAAGTGAAAGTAACACAGGAATGGCCATAAAAGAGAATGCGAGCACACCAACACAAGATACATCTTCGGAACAACCACCGTGCCCTGATTTAACAACAGCATTTCTCATCTCAGTGCGAAAGCGGGTAACTGGCCCTCAAGGCCAAGGAACTCAAGTCACTATTACCACGAGAACCTGCACTCGTGCGGAGATGAATGATTTAAAAAAGGAAACAGGAATAAAGCCAGATGAAACACCGATTGTATGGCTAGGAAAATTAATTGCTGAAGCAGGGAATGAGACCCTCGACCAGGATGAAGCCATGCAACTCTTAAGAAACACCGCATGGAGTAAAGGCAAAGTAGCGGACCCAGTTCCAGTATTAGCCAACAATCACTGGCCTATTCCACTACCGGCCCTAGTGGTCGAAGCATTACAAAGGAAAGTGCATACATGGCAAGAGGGAGCATCGAACCATGCAAATGCAAGCACACTAGTTTACGCAATTCTAGGCTCTTCATATGCTTCGTGGAACCCAGCTCAGCAGGCACTGAACATAACACCAGCTCAGGCACAAGGAGCCTGGCCACATCGGTTCGCTACGAATCCTGGAAACGTACCCTGTTTACTGGAAGCAGTGGAAGCAGCAACCGAAGTGTATGGTGGAAACCAAAATCTGACCGCTAGGTTACTGATTAATCCATCAGTGAACAGCCCTGTAGCACACGTGTTGGGCCAATTAAGTAAACTTCAGGGAGCTATGAGGACCAAAACTCAGAAGACAGCGCTTCCCGTCATTAATGATGAATCGAACATCCCATCAGCATACCCGACCGAGTACACACCGACTCGTCCTTGATGGGTAAACCAACGACCTCAACCTCAGGACTACCAACAACCTCAAGCCCACGACTCGCCACCATTGCATACACGTGATTCACCACCATTACGTACCCCAACAGAAAGAGCAATGTTTGGGTTTTTACTCAACAAGTCCAGCTTGACGAAGGCCCAACTGAGATAGCTTGGAGACGAGGCACAAAGAGCTTTAGCCTGTGCATTAGGATTTGATGAAAACAATAGCAAGCCAAAAAACAAGTAGCCGCCATTGGCACAGCGACCAGCGGCGTTAAACATACTGATCTCGATCCTCGTCACCATGAGCTTAACTCCCAGATTTCCGACCTGGAGTTGGAGAACAGAAACCTTCGTAGCGTCGTTGCAGATCTCCAACACGCATCTTCAAGTTAGAAAAATCGCTTGAGCCAAGATATAAAAGCCAAAACGACTTCCCAGCTGCTGTAAAGAATACGCCACTACACACCATCAGTCGGCCAAAAAAGTTTGAGAGCAAAAGTTGTCCGTGTGTTGTTTTTCAGGTTGCGACGATTCGAAGTGTGTAACAGTCGGCTGCCAGCTGAGAGAAGGTGATTCCTGTGTCACAATCCACCCGAAGCGACAGGAGACGCTGCCCGCCCTCGAGGGAGAACAACAACAGACCTGAGGGAGTACCGAGATGACCCCAACTGAAGATCCAGTGACTTTAGTTTTGTATTATATGTTAGTTACGTTTCTGTCTACCCCACAGTCTGCTGAACCAGTTGCCGAGCCCGGCCGTTCACCCAACACAGTCTTATGTTTGCTATCGATTTGGGCCAATGCCATGGGAGACAGTGAGGCAAAAGATGGTTTAACCACCTGTCTCCCACTCCCCCTGTCCATTGAGGACCCAGTCCTCACCCCATATATATCACCGTTCAATGTTTCAGACTGGTTCTCCCAAGTCTCAAAGGGCCCGAAGATCTCCATTAGTGTTACCATCAGCGGAGGTCCTGCTTTTATTAATTTCTCTTGGCCCCGTAATTTTACCCTCACAGATCTCTCCACCTACCCCCCCCCGCGAGGGTTGTTTTGAGAGGGGAACCCCCTATGTTTACTCGGCTATATCCTGGGGGATACACCCTCAAGGCAACGACTGGTCTCGGCCCGATATGTCACTCACGTGGGACCCTCATTCCATCACTCCGCCTTGGCACCTCGCCCTCATGCCCGGAGATGAGAAAAGCTGTATCCATACTTAATTTATCCCCTTTTATCAAACCCGCTCCCCTCGTTCAGTGGAACGCCTCTATGGCCGTGGATCTGACTCGACCAGGTCCCCTGGGGAATGACTCCTGGTTTGGATTTTATTACCCCACTTTACAGGCAGTATTGTTAAACGCTGCTTGCCATGGCATCAAACTTCCTGTTAGGCAGTCCGGCCCACCTGAACAAGCAAGGCACGCATTCCCTTTCCCAGGCCTATGCTCGGACTTAAGTACACCTGCGCCATTTGGTCTCGTTTGGGCATGTTCAGATGGGCGACTATCTGATGGGCAAAACACAGATGGACCCAATTGTTTTTTGTAGTTCCCTTAAAACAGGACACTTAATCAAAAAAAAATTTGTGACTAAACTCACTGAATAATTAAGTTATAAAATTGACTGAATTAATTTGTTATTGTTATTCAGTCACCCATATTTCACTTTCCATTAAATTGTCTTAAATCTTCAGCAACTCCACAGGGACCAGAAACATTACCCTAGATTCACACCAGTTGCAAAAAGAGCAGAATCTGAACAAGTAGAAGAATATACTGAATTTGACATCTTGTCTCAGTCTATTTCAGTCATGTAACTGGTCCAATAAAAATGATCACTCACAAGAAGCCTCACCCCCAACTAGTAAAAACACCTATTTAGTTACCTAATCAAGAGGCAATTTGGGTTACGTTGGTTCCCCCTTCATCAACTCATTGCTTGGATTATTTCACTAGGTAAGTGACCTATTCTTAATACACCTGGTTTTTTAAAAATCCATCAAATATTTTCTTTGTTACAAATATGAAATAATCAGTAAACAAAGAAAGAATCTGGAAAGGCAGATAGAAACACACCTGATCCTCCAAATAGTCTTCCTGTCAAAACCAAAAAGCAACTGGATGTTTTTTACAAACTTTTCTGCAGCCAGCCCAGGTAAGTAAAGATTTCTGTGGTTAGTGCAATGGGAAACTACAGACCTGAATTTTATAATTAACTGAGTCTTTTTTGTAGAGATGTAGAATTCTTTTTAGGAGTATTTTTGAGTCCTTCATCAGGTCCCTACTGTGCACATGTGTATCATGATGGCAACAGTCAGCCCTGATTAGAGGCCTCATATGATTTTAAATCGTATCTATTTTGAACAAAATTAAATAGTATAGTCAGGTGAAGATACACCATTGATTTGTATAACTGAAGCATAACATTTCTGTGTTGTTTAATTTCTTATATGTTATCCTGCTGCTCTATTTTCCATATTTCCTACAATGCATCCAAGTATTCTGTTGTGGGCTGCCAAAATCTTTGTTGTATAAAGTTGCAATTGATATTCCAAACTCAATAATTTGTACTATATTCAACCCCTCCTCAACATCTTTTCAACTTTTGCCAACAAAAATACTTGTGCCATGGATTCATGCAGTATAAAACATTTCAAAGAAAGAAATACCACGTGCCCAACATTCTCCCCCACCTGCCTCAGAAAACAGCCACTACATCTCCACTTTTATTATTGAAATATATTATTTCTACAGATGTTACTGGGAGAAGACAAGAACATGGGACAAATGAATAAATACTAAGTTTACTTTATCTTACATGGTATCCCTGTTGACAGTTAAGTCATCATGTCTTTTATATTTGGGTATCTAAAACATTTGTGCTTGACCTGGCTGATTCACTCAGAGTCACTTAGTTCTCTAGGATCCTTTGAATTTGGAATAGCCCATTAGTCTTCTTGTACATGCCAAAAGTTGTATCTTAGGCTACAGTAGGTTATTTAATTGGGTATGTCACTGAAGAATTTTCAGCTCACTTTCCTGATTCTCCTAACCATTCTTTAGCTTCATTCAAGCCTAATTTCCTTCTCCTCCATCCCCCTCCCGAGTCTTAAATCGCTTGTCTATTGTGTACAGTACGAGCTCTTGTAATCTTCTCATTCTAACTAGGCTCCCTGAGTTTATAGCTCATTCTCAACTTGAAGGGATTGCATTAGTAAGAAATAGGGCTTTTTTCCAAATGAGCTTTTAAAAGAATTGTCCATGATGAGAGGTCCCTCTGGCTTTATTTATCCAAACACAAAGATCCTTATGGGTCATGAAGAAAGTACAAGTCTACTGGTTGAGATCTAGGCTTTGAAATGCTGTACAGAGCTCATGGGACTACTGAAAACCATTAATTCTGCAATGACTACTATGCATTAGTTTTTTTCAACACCCCACACTTGTTTAAATAATAAACACAAAGAAGTTTTTAAATGTTATCCGTAGTAGATCTGTTTTACATCTAAAGCAAATACAGAAAATGGATCTAGTTTAAGGCTCAATGCAGGAAAATCCAGTCCTTCAAAGTTTAAATGCAAAGAACTTTAACTAGCACATTGGCTATGACAGCCATCAGCAGAACAGCAGGTTAGAAAACTACAATGGAAAATAATCCTTCAAAATGTTCTATGAAAAAAATTAATATTTTGGCAAAACATTTTTAATGAAGCTGGAAAAAAAAAAAAGAAACCTTTTAAAAATTATATCTGAAAATCCAAAAGACATTTGCTGCAAATTCCAAAAAAGCTATTTGGTGCCCTATACGACTTTTTGTTTAGGTTCTTTATGCTCCCATTATCTTCTATAAGCCAAGTCTACTCCAACTAGACTATACCAAAGAAGCTAAAGAAAAAAGGCAAGATTGTAGCCCATTTGGGAACGATTAGAATTCAGCCCTTAGTACCTCATGCAACATATCTGAATGTGGCTTAGATTGTCTACTTAGAGTCTGACTTATGACCCAAAAGAGATCTCTTGTAAGAGCGTAGAGTAGCAGCATGTTCAGACGTTCAGTGTCCCAGGTGAAAATCTCCTGAGGAGTTATTTAACCCTGGTTGTTCCCAGGTTATTTTTCTCCTAAAAAAACATTTTTACCCTAAGACAAAAGAATCTGAACATATGTACACTCATGGTTTCTCCTGGGAGAGCAGCAATTCTCCAAGAAGAAAATGAATGTCTGTACAAGGCCTAGAACTTGAACTGAAGCCCACTGAAGTCACTGAGCTTTTCATTTAAATTCAATAGGCTTTAGATCAGACCCTAAAATCAATGAATGAAAATGTAGGATCATCATAATCTTTTTTTTAAATCACTGTTATGCTAATTTACTAGCACAGATATAAAATCTACTCAATTATTCTTTATCACGGGGACAATGATGATGATAAAAATAAGTATATAGAACTCACTTGTTAGAAAGCATTACACCACTGGAGTGAAGATGGAAATTTAAATTATGCAAAAGTAAACTTATTCTTTGCTAAATGGTTAAGACATTCATTCAGTTATACCATAGGGTTTGCAAGAAAAAGATCTTTGGTAATAAAATAACTACTTAAACACAAGGTTCAGCATGATATCTTTTGAATATACCTCTTCAGATCTATGATTTCCTTCATATATTTTCTGTACAGCTTCAGTAATCCTTATTCTATATTAACACTGAAACTTGACATCGTTGAAAAGCAGTAGGTAATTTCTTTTTCTTTCTGCTATTTTTAAAATAAATAAAATACCTTTACGAGGAAATGTGCCCCATTTTGAAGAAATGCATCATTTCTTATTGGTAGATTTAAGATGTCCTGGGTTTTACTTTCTGGAAAGATGAGGAAGCTTCTTCCAGAAATATTTAGGATGCCATCTTTTGCTCGCTCAGGAACCACAGCTCCAGCAGGAATGTACAGTGCTGTATAAATCAACTTCACAACCCCAATTGTGCCTCTTTGCCTTGCAAAGCTTAAGGACAAAAAACGCCCTGTTGGGTTGCTCTCAATCCTCTGGTTCTCCAAAGGATAAAATGTTATTACACCATACACATCATCACTGTCCTGAATGTAAAACAAAAGCTTCAAGAACAGAAAAATATCCTTATTACTGTATACCCCACCATTAGTATGTACCATATTACTCGTGTTATCTATTAGTTGTTGCAATTGTTACCATGCATTCCAACCAACCACCCTCACCAGATTTTTTTCTGAATTTTGTACTAATGGAAGAAGCCAGACCAGTGATGTACCATAGGTCTCCAGCACCTGAGGCTCAATGTTTGCATTTGCACCCATCCTCCCCACACCCCTCGGTCTGTCTCATAACCATACTTGAAGTCACATTGCACAAAAAGAACTCTGAAGGGCATAGCCGGCACCACCCCCGAGGACAGCACCTGGGGGCCATGGCCCCTTCCCACACCCCATCAGTCCACCACTGAGCCAGACTGACAGCCCCAAAGACTGAAGTCATCTTTGTACAGAGTAGGTACAACACTGGCAGTACAAACATCCCCACAGTGCCTCATCAATGAATGTCAACCTTGGCCATGTGAATAATTGATTTTATGGTTTGGCAGCTACACTGAACACTTAAGGGGAAAAAAAAATCTGGTGCACAATAAATTGGCATTATTTTTTTCCTTCAGTTTCACTCACAGAAATGAAAACTTGAAAAAAAAAAAACAAAAAACAACAGTTTGACAGAAAACTTTGTTTCAGGCACTTACAAGAAAAGCAAAGTAAGGGAAGGGTTTAAGGGGCCTAGCTACTAGCCACAATTGAACTAATTCCACCTCTCAACCTGATTAGTTGCTAAAGCACAGAGAACAGCAGGAACAGTCTTCAGAGAAATACTGGCAATTCAAGCTTCAGAAGCCTGAAGTTGTTCTTGATTTTGGCTGCTTTTAGGTTCAGTCTCTAAGCCTCTGTCCCCATCCCTTTAAACACTGTCTCCGGTTCTTATCCTGGATCCTCTCCCCATCTTGTCTCTAGTCTGCTCAAGCCTCAGCTATGTTCCTAGATCCTGTTCTGTTCCAACTACCTATCCCCAGGATCCTAATATTCAGCACTGTATTAACTATGATTGTGGGATTTCAGACCTTGACTTGGTCCCTGCCTTTGACACTCTAGTTTTTGACACAACACACTGATCTTGGATCCTCCTCGGGCTAATATGGTTGCTCCAATCACTGATCCTCAAGACTCTGCTCTAGTCACTGCAAAGGGCTAGATTCACACAGCTTCTGACTTTGTTAGTCCCTTTTTATTAAATAGCTCAAAGACTGGCTTGCTCACCCAGGATGAGGGGGAGACAGGTACAGTGCTCTCCCTCTCACTGAGGACTCCTCTCAGTCCCTCCTTTTGGAGCTACTTTGCTTTGGATAAAATGCTTAAAATAGTAATTTAATCCAGAAAAAAAGTGAGAAAACTCCTACATGGTAGTTACGGCATTCATCTGAGAGGTTGGGCATGTGGGTTCCAAGCCCAGCTCCGGTGAATTTTTAAATGTAGCAGAACACTACTATCAATAGGACAGTCTGAGAACTCCCACATCTGGGTTGGTGTTTGTTCACTACCCTAATCTCAGATGGGCCCTCTGAGTATTAATTTAATGTAAATATATACTAAGAATGTCCATCCTTGATTTGAGTTTAAGTGAAAATATCTTTTAACCCTTCTAATTTAACATCCTTACTAAATCAGAATATGTTTCTGACCCTCTTTGAAGAAAAAACCCAAAAGACAGACTTACCTCTGATGGTTCACTCACTTCTGCACCCCCCTTTATTGTATGAGCTAGAATTCTCAGCAGATAGGCCTCTGCCTCTTCTGGGATATCGTCATTAATGATGTTCATGGGAAGTGTTGCCAGCATCTGTCCCTGGGCAAAATGCAGCTCCCCAGATGCTGGAGTGAGGTCTGCAGTCACAGGTGAAGGATCACTGCTATTACGAACTATAATCCAGCTAACTGAAACATTTCCATGTGTCCCACCATTTCTTACAACCGTGATTCCTTCAAACCTAAGTTTAAAAACAGAAGTTAACACATCTTTGTTATTTGTCCTCTCAGAATGTTGCTGACTTGCACTGTATTGCATTCTAAGGACCTGACTGAGATTTTGCTTAACTGATTTTATACTAACGCAAATTTGTTTTATTTTTACTTAGGTATTTTTACTTAGCATTGATTTAAAATGGTACAAATGCCAATCAAATGCAGGTCCTAAAGTTTGGTCTGACTGAATGTTTGGAAATTGCCACTACAACATATGTTAAGTTTTTTCTAAAACATAAAAAGCATCTGCTCATGAATCATAGCTGGCAAAGCCTTAGCTGCTTTTATGTTGTGAAAAAGATAGAGGGAGGAAAAAAAACCCAAAAATAAACTCTTGATGTTCAGTTTACATTTCTTTAGTGAAATCAGTTAATGCAGTAGTGATCAACCTTCTGGCTCCCATGAGTGGTACAGGGCCAGATCTTGCAGGCAGCATCAGTTTATGAGCTGGACCAAGCATGGAGTGGGTGCATGGGGTCAATTTATGGGTACAATCCCAAGCCTGACCCTGCACACCAGATCCAGGTTTGGTCTGAGCCCACATGTCAGATATGGCCACAAAGCAACCCTACACACTGGTTTGATCCAGAGCATGGGGCCACATCATCCAGCCTGCAGGGCTTCTCACAGGTCCAGAAATTTGATGGCAGAAGAGTAATGATAATATTAATTACCGCAGCTCTAGAGGTTGAGCACCAGAATTAGTTTGATTTACACAAATTTAAATCAATTTCTTCTCAATAAGCACAATTAGATGTAAATTCTTAATTCATTCAAAACTACCACTTTTTCTTCAGTACCAAAACTTAAAACATCAATATTTCTGAAGCGGGAACGATTGCCTTGGTGTTCATGAAGTACATTCAGTCTTTAAAAAAATATGCTAATTTCTATTAACATTTATTCAGCGGTGGATCCAGGTAGGTGTAGTGGTAAAACTGCATCATCTTTGACATGTGCTCGACCCAGTCTTTAAAATTAACTGCCTTGGAGGGGCAGCGGCATATCTATTCAGGCAGTACTGAGACAGTCAGTTGACTTCACGACTCATCATTATCGCCTTGATTCTTGCTAATCACGCACTAGTCCCCAAGTGTCAACTACCTTCTATCCTTTTTGAAGGTCTTGATGTCTCATTATTCAAAGCATTCTTTCTTCTGTAATTTTGCTGTCTATTAGCCATTCCTGGTAATGTCCCTCTTCCATTTCACAGCCCTGCAGACTGTTTTTTGCTTTAGCTACAAACCTTAACTCAGGTGGGGTAATATTAACTCAAGTGTAGAAATGATTTACAATGAAATATTGGAAGTACAGTCAAGATGTTCATGAAGACTAGATTTTGTTTTAAGAATCTGAATAAGAGATGTACATTTAATTATAGTGGCTACAGAACTAATGAGACAATATCTTTTTCTATTTTTCCCTTAGTTTGCTGTGCTTTGTTAGAGTTCATCTATAATGGAGGAAATAAATGCATATTCCAATAGTTATATCTGTTTTTACTTTATCTTAAACTGAGTAATACAGTGATGGACCACTAACATATTACTAAAGCTTCTAGTTTAACTTTAATTGGACAAAATGTGTTATGCTGTATGTGATTATGTGCCACAATCTGCACCCCAATTTTCAAAATCCTAAATCTGCTCATGCATGTATTATTCTGAAAAAACTCTTGACTCAAGAATACTTAAACTTGTGTTAAGGTGGCAGTGCAATACCACATAGTTACTACATAAGTTTGGTGTGATTAGCAAATTAGTTTTTCATTCTGCCAGTGTAATTCTAACTCCAGTCTCTTCAGTTAGAGGCTCTCTATTCCTGAAAATGTTCTCTTCCAAGAGGAACAAAATGATCAGCTTTTAGGAACTGATCCAAGATTCCATTTTTAAGACAAAATTATGTAAACTGTACCCAACTCAATTTCCAAACCAAGTCTACATTTGTTAAGAGAAACTAATAATGTTTAATTATTGTGTATAATGAAGATAAACTAATCCTAAAACATTACTGTGATTAGGGATCCTGGTTTTCTCTGTTTAAAAATTCCAAATTCTCCAATTCAAAAACCCCAAATTCATGTTTTTCTGCAACTGGAATGAAACACCACTGTATATATAGGTGTCAGGTGAACATGATGTTTTATTGATATAGTTACAATTTTAAAGCCATTTGGAAGCCTACCAGTGCCTCAGTCATTATAATAAAATAAATTCTAAATATACATTTTGGCATTTGATTTTGGTATATCACAGAAAATTAGAGCTCCTCCTAGCCCCTTCACTCACCAGGACATGGCTTCAACTGCAGCTGTCCCCCACTTCTTTGTGGCGCTGAGCAATGGATATGCTGGTGCCTTGCCCCGCCCATGCTGTTGCCTCTCACTTCCGACCCACAGTCCCCCACTCTCCCAGCCCCTCACTCCCAACCCACAGCCCCCTATGCCCCAGCCCTGTCTGTGCCCCTAGCTCCTCACCCCTCCAGCGCCCCCTTATTCCTAACCCCCAGCCCCCACCCTCCATCCCTGATGGTGCCCCTCACTCTTGACCTGCAGCCCCCTGCATAATATGTATAGGTAGGCCGAGAGAATTTTTTTTAAAAACGGTTATATATTGGTCCCAGAAAGATAAATTTAAGCAGCTTATAATAATGATGCACAATGTCATACTTTGATTTCAATATTAAACTCTGAAGAGTGGTAAAGTCAAGTAAACTTACCATTGCAAAGTTATAACACTTGCTTAAGAGTGTATATATTTTCCCCTCCACTCTGAAAACCATCCTAAATGTCAGTTGTTTCATAAATTCTTTAAGACAGATATTTAACTGCATTTTGAAAATCCATAGTACCTTAAAGTTTGGTCTTCATCGATGATAACAGTCTGAGCAAACAGAACACTGTTGATGGATAGTACTCCATAGGGTTTGTCATTGGGCATGATGGTGACATGAACAAGAGAAGGACTTATTAAAACAGCATCTCCTTGCAGACTGTCCTTAAGCAGCATAATTTGAAAGGTCTCAGCAATTTCTGGTATGGCATCATCAATTATTTTAAATTTTATATAAGTTTCATGAACATAAGGTGGAAAAACAATAGTCGTATTTGGCTGAAGATCTAAGAAATCTAAATTAAGCTGCGCATGTGCTGTTGTATTGCCAGTTATAATGATGTAACTGACAGAGACTTCATATTCATCAGGTCCAATTATTTTTCCGCTGTCATCTTTACCACGAAGCACTTGTATTGGTAGCACATCAGCCTCCTCAGGCACCACATAAACACTCTGAGTGAACCGCACAGGGCTGTCATTTTTCTTAATAATAATCTGGACAGAGTTTCTTGTGGTGTTAATTTCAGCCCCTCCTGCTACACTTCTCAGATGCACAATAAACAATTCATCATCTTCTGGGATCTGCAACAATAATATTAATAACTAATAATAATTCACATTTGTAAGGTATGCACAGCAGTTTGGTTGAAAAATGTGCCTTTTATATGCTATTCATCTGAAGTAAATATGAACAAATTAACAAATGCTTCAATATCAAAGGAAATAGAGAAACAAACCATCAGTTTGTTTGATGGAAATTTTTATCTGAACAAAATCCTTCCAGTTTCTGAAAAGTAACACTAAGCTTCAGCAATACGAGGGGTCTGGACCCTCACACACAAGTCCATCAAACCTAGTGATTGGTCTGAACCCGAGCCAGCCATCTAGAGCCAAAATCAGCATAATGTACCCATCTCTATCTAGAACTGCTTCTTTATCAGACTTGCTCTTCTTTCAGTTACCTAGGTTCAAATACTCGATAACCCCACCAGTGACTTACCCAACATGCCCAAGAATACAGCCTTAGTGGTACAGCAAATGAGCATGTCTTGGATCAGTCAGTCACATTATTATATTTTCTTCATTTATTAAATGAAGGGGAAAAAAAAACACAGCCTACTGTCAGGATATAGACAGATGCAACAAGTATACAATATCAAAAGGTACCAATACAAGCAACTGTTACAGCTGCCTGATTCTGTTCCACTAGGAGCTTAAGAAAGCCACTCCAACCTCAACTCGGCTTCATTCAGGGTCAAAAGCCACTTCCTTTTTGGCCCCTTTAAAGCAGCTAAAAATGCATGATTGTTCATACCTTCTGCTGCACCCTGACATGCAGGAGACCAGAATTCTTCTTCACTGCTTAGCTGAGCTGTCCCTTAGGTTTTGGTATCATAGTACTGAAGTATATTTATGCTTTTATGCAACATTTGTTAACTATTACTTAAGTGTTAAATGTTAGCTGGTAAACAGTAAAGGATGATTTTCTTTTACAAACAGATTACAGTATTTAAAAGTCTTTGCTCTGTATTATAATATTTTATCCCCCAAATCTCATTTGTTAAATCAATGCAAGTCAAGAACTAAGATTCTATTATATTTTGTCACTCTATTTACATAGAAATAGGTCCACAAATCACAATGAATAACTTTTGCATCTGATCACTGTTTCTGAGACTCAGAAAAAGTAGCATTTGCTTCTGACAGAAATCATAGTAAAAAATTAATTACAGTTATTGCTGATGGTAAGTATTCAGCTATAGAGTGGACAAATCCTTTCTAAGCACTATTATTGTCTAAGCTTTTAAAAGAGGTTCTAAATTCCCTGCTGTCCAGTATTTCTTCTCTTTCATGCTCATTTGCTAATTGGCCACCCTCAGATGCTTTTCTATAGCTAAGGAAGTGAGTGTGCAGCTGCCTTTATAAACAATGCCAATTTTATTCCCTGTTTGGCTTGTGGCACTTTAACTTGCATAATGATCTTGACTTACACATATTTTTTCAATGTGGATCACTAAAGATCTAAATTATACCACCTTCATAGTCATTCTTAGGAAGATACAAATAATAGTTTATTAATTTTTGTTTTTTTAACCCACCCATGACTATACTGTCATACACAATGCAGTTACTGCATTTAAAAGAGAAAAAAATATCTAAGAACTTTTCATTTTATGTTAGGTTTCTACCCCCAAATTGGAATCTGAGAGCTCCTGGACCACCAAAAGTGGCAGATAAAAAACACAAATTAAATTTTGCAGAAGATTTTGGCACAAAAGTTTCTCAATGCTGCCTTCTCTCTCAAACTAAGGAAAAATTTTGTGCAGAACCATGCTAATAAAAGTATATATAAACATTCAAAAACTGAATGGAAGTAAAGGCGCAACTGGACCTAATGCATGATCCATACCTTATTGCCGGTGTATGGAGAGTCTAATCCTGGGCTCCTCCCTGCATCAGCAAGAACCAGTCTTCTATGGTTGGACATTCCCTTTGCTGAGCAGGCTCCCAGCTGCAGGACCATGTGCAGCCAACAGCAACAGCCCCACACCTGGTGGAGCACTTGGTCCCTGGCTGCAGGACCATGTGGGGTGCAGCCAGAGAAAGCCCCGTCAGGTGCATGACTCTCAGCCCTGGCTGCACATGTGGGCTGGGGGGTTTCAAGCATGCCCAAGCCTTGAGGATCATGGCAACCATGATCCCCCAAGACCAGGGCTATTACATACGCACAAGCCTTGGGGATCACAGCAGCCGATCCTAAGGGTGGGGGGTGGGAGAGAAGGGGTTTTAATGTGGGGCACAGTTCACCCTTACAGTTGGGTGCTCTGTCAACTGACAGGCCTCCCAGCTACAGGGGAGACCCTGCTACATTATAGCAATCAGCTATTAAGTTATTACTCATTTTTGAGGTCTAATGTTATAGCTGATTGGCGCTTTTTATCCTGTGATAGCTACTTTGGATGTGCAGCTGGTCTCAAGGAAATTGTGCGATTAACCAGGTAATTGCACAATACCTGAAATGTGTAAGGGGCGGGGGTGCTTAAAGTAAAGTTGTGAGGAACACCATATCTTTGGTTTCTCAATGATTTCTGTATAAAAGGTACTGCTCAACTTGTTAACATTTTTTTTTTTTTTTTAATTACCAGACCAGCAAACTCAGGACTAACTGATTTTTCATTTATAATCTCCTCATATATAAAAGTTCTACATGCCAAAGTAATCCTTCATTTTATCTATGCAACCTCACTGTTTTTGTATTAGACCTTCAACAACATTGTGCAGGCTCAACTTTCAGCCACAGACAGCATCAGATCCTCATAAGACTAAAAAACCCTAGTTCTTTCAGCTTTTCCTCATAAGTCTTACTTCCCAGGCCCCTAATCATCTCTGTTGCTCTGCATTGGATTCTTTCCAAACTGTCCACATCCATTTTGAAGTGCAGGACCCAAAACTGGATACAGTGCTCCAGGTGAGGCCTCAACAGTGCTGAATAGAGAGGAAGAATCACTTCCCTTGACTTGCAAGTGACACTCCTGTGCCCAGTATGCTGTAGACTTGTTTTGAAACAAGAGCATACCAATAGCTCACATTGAACTTTTGGTTCACTCTAATTCCCAGGCCCTTCTCTGAAGTGCTGCACCTTAGCCAGTTATTCCTCAGAGTCTGTATTTATTGATGTAGATGATTCCATCCAAAGTTCAGGACTTTGCGCTTGTCCTTGCTTAATCTCATTTAGTTGCAAACCATTTCTCCAGATGGTGCAGACCATTTCTCCAGTCCATTCATGTCATTGTGGATCTTAGCCCTAATCTTTCAGAGTATCTCCAATGCTTAGTGTCACCCAGAAATTTGCTAAATGTGCACTTGATCTCACTATGCAAATCATTAATGAAGATATTAAATAATACCGGACTCAGGACAGACCCCAGGGAATCCCACTTGATACCTCCTCCAAACTAGACATTGAGCCATTGATGAATACTTGTTGATCAAGATCATTCAACCAGTAATGTATCCACCTTACAGTATTTTTATCTAGTCTGTATTTTCTTAGCTTGTTAATAAGGATGTTGTGGACATTGATCAAGTCAAGCTACATCACATCCACTAATCTCCCCCCATCCACAGAGCCTGTCACCTTATTGTAAAAAAAAAAATTAGGTTGGTCAGGCATGGCTTAATATTGCTGAATCCATGTTTTTCCTGATTACCTTACTTTCCTCTAGGTGCTTAACAATGGATTTCTTGAGGACTTACTCCATGACCTTTCCAGGTATCAATGTCAAGCTAACTGGCACACTGTTCCCTGGACCATGCTTCTTCCCTTTCTTAAAGATCGGGTGAGGTCCCAGATAACTGGAAAAGGGCAGATAGAGTACGTTGCCCCTTTCCAGACTGATGACTCTGAAACTCATGCCAAGCTGTGGCCTACACACAAAAGTTAAAATATAAAATATTGATGCTAACTGCATAGTGCAAGAGGATGCAAGTTCATGGCTAGACTATCTGAGAAGAAATAATGAAGTATCACTTCCGCCATATCTTACTATATTCATGAAGATTTTAAGCAGGCTCCTAGTGGTCTGGTATGTAACCATGTGAAATGCCTTGATTAATTTGTATGGTAAAAATTTCTTTTGCAATTGACTCGTGTTTATATGCAGGAAGAGACATTCTCCATATGTGATAGAGGTCTCCTCCTGATTTACCTTGTTTTGCCTACTGGTTCCCTTGATCTTCCAAGGACACTCCCCAAAACCTTGTTTTTTTCCTGGTTGTTAATCAGTTTCTTGCTAGGTTCCTAACTTAGTAGAAATGCATAACCTCCTGTCACTGTGGAAGGTAATTAATTCAAATCGGAACTTTCTGATAACCAATAATGAGTAGTTTGATTAGCCAGATTTTTCTGTCAATTACTGCTTGGGATTCTCTCTTGATTTACACAAGTGCAAGAGTACTTTGAAGATGCTGAGAAAAGGATATGAGAGAGAAGTGAAACAGCTAACAGGCATGCTTCAAGAGTGAGAAATCTCTCTGACACAAACTACTGCTGCACTCTGCTTACTTGAGAAGTTGAAGAGAAACAGACCGCCTTTTCATCACCTGTTTGATAAATATAATAATACTTGTAGTAAATACAGGCTTTCTGTCACTAATCAATTGAGGTGTCATATCAGTCCTCTCTGATACTAGTCCAGGACCCTATTATTTTATTTGCTAACAGGCAAATATAGCATTATGCCCCTTTCCAGTCATCTGGGACCTCACCCAACCTCCATGAGTTCTCAAAGACAGTAGCCAGTGGCTCCAAAATTACCTCAGCCAATTCCTTCAGTACCCTCAGATACATCCCATCTGGCCCTGACAACTTGAAAGCATCTAGCTTCTCTAATAATCCCTAACCTGTTTTGCTGTTACACTAGGCTGTCTGTCTCCTTTAGTCTGGGGCTTCCCTAAAAAAAAAGGAAAACTTAAAGATTCATATATGTTTGGATCAGAAGGGACCTCAATAGATCATCGAGTCTAACCCTCTGCATAGGCAGGAAAGAGTGCTGTGTTCAGATGACCCCAGCCAGATGCCTATCTAACCTCCTCCTGAAGACCCCCAGGGTAGGGGAGAGCACCACCTCCCTTGGGAGCCCATTCCAGACCTTGGCCACTCTAACTGTAAAAAGTTCCTCCTAATGTCCAAGCTAAATCTGCTCTCTGCTAGTTTATGGCCATTATTTCTTGTCCACAAGGTTGCCTATCAACCTTCTCTTGCAGAGGCTGAAGAGGTCCAGGTGCCCTAGTCTCTCCTCGTAGGGCTTAGCCTGCAAGCCCTTAACCATATGAGTGGCCCTTCTCTGGACCCTCTCCAGATTATCCACATCCCTCTTAAAGTGTGGCGCCCAAAACTGGACGCAGTATTCCCACTGCAGTCTGACCAGTGCCCGAAAGAGGGGAAGCAACACCTCCTTGGTTCTGTTTGTCGTGCATCTGCTGATGCACAACAAAGTGCAGTTAGCTTTGCTGATGACTTCATCACATTGACGACTCATGTTCATCTTGGAGTCCACTAGGACTCCGAGATCCCTTGCCACTTCCATGCTGCCGAACAGGTCATTTCCTCGGCAGCCAGTGTACTGGACATTTTTCCTCCCTAAGTGCACCACTTTGCATTTCTCTTTGTTAAATCACATTCTATTGTTTTCTGCCCATTTGTCCAACCTGTCCAGGTCTGCCTGTAGTTGTTCCCTTCCCTCCAGTGTGTCCACTTCTCCCCACAGTTTCATATCATCCGCAGACTAAGACAAAGTACACTTCACTCCCTTGTCCAAGTCACTGATGAAGACATTGAAGAGTATCGGTCCAAGAACCGAGCCCTGCGGGACCCCACTGCCCACGTCCTTCCAGGTCAACACCAACCCATCCACCACCACTCTCTGGGTACAACCCCCTAGCCAATTTGCCACCGACCAGACCACGTAATCATCCAAGTCACAGCCTCTTAATTTGTTCAAAAGTATGTGGTGGGATACCGTATCAAAGGCTTTCCTGAAGTCTAAGAAATTATATCTACCCCTACTTCTGCGTCCAGGTGTTTTGTAACCTGGTCATAAAAAGAGACTAGATTAGTCAGGCATGATCTACCTGCTGCGAACCCATGCTGGTTTCCCCTCAGCATAATTTTTCCTGCTGGCTCTCACATATATGAGCCTTAATAATCTTTTCAAAGACTTTACCAAGGATGGAGGTAAGACTGACTGGCCTATAGTTGCCTGGATCCTCCTTCATCCCCTTCTTGAAAATAGGGACCACCCTAGCCCTTTTCTAGTTCTACGGGACCTGGCCCATGCTCCATGAGCACTCAGATATTCTTCCCAGTGGCTGTGCAATGACATCAGCCAGTGCCTGCAGTACCCTCAGATGGAGCTCATCCTGGCCTGCCGACTTAAACGCATCCAGTCCTTCCAAGTAACTTCTGTGAAGACAAGATTCAATGGGTAGATGTGATATCTTTTATTAGACCAAGTAAATAGTTGAAAAGATTGTTCTTCGCAAGCTTTTGGGCACAAACGCCCTTCTTCAGGCATAGGGAAAGTCTGTTGGTGTTTGTGTGCTTTCCTGGGTAGAACATACAAACATCAACAGATTTTCTCTATGCTTGAAAAAGGCTCTTTGTGCCCAAAAGCTTGCAAAGAAGAATTTTTCCAACTATTTAGTTGGTATAATAAAAGATATCACATCTTCCCAAAGAACCTTGTCTGCCTATGTCCTTAGACCAACACTGCTACAATCAACAACCTAAAGCATGGAAGATAACTTCTGTGAATATATCTATCCATTTTTAAAGATTTTTTTCATACCTTTCAGAATTTTCATCCAAAAAGCCACTTTTGGATGAAACCATTTCTCATAAAAATACTCAAGTCAAGTCCGTCCTGAGACCACACAGACCATTGTGGCACTTTTCATGTAGCAATAACTTTCCTCCATTCTCTCCAGTCTTTTGTAATCCTTGTACAATTTTTCAACATTAAAAACATTAAATACCTATTATTATCTCTGTTCATGTTGTTTAAAAGAATGACCCTTTGTTTCCTTATTTTAGGTGGAGCTATTTGAGAGTGTTCAACTTTGAAAAGTGTCTATAAAATCAGAATCACTTTTTCAGTACATTTATTTCCTATGCATATTCAGTGATGTACTTTAGTTATAAACACTGAACGGCTTTTCATTCCTGTTAACCCTGTAGAGCTAACACAGCTAGGAAAGAACAAGCTGGAATCTTGTTCATTAATTCAAGAAAAAGGAGTTCCATAGGAATCATGAAGGATTTAAATAGAAGAAAGCACATTATGCAAGATACAGATTTAGTTAGATCTATAAGTTTGTAGCTGATATAAAAGTAAACTAAGGAAAAAGCCCAAGCTGACTACGCAAATACAGGTTGAGTTTGCCAAGTACAGAGTTAGGAAAAATATTTTGTAAACAAAGAATGCTTGATATAGAAATACTGAGTTGTCAATGAAGAAAGAACATCCTTACAGACTTGGAAAACCTGGATCAATTCCTGGATCAACCACAGCTTTCCTGTGTAACTGTAGGCAAGTTGCTTTCTCCACACTGTGCTTCAGTTTTCCATAGGTAAAAGAGTAATAATTTTTTTATCATTATTACTTATTTGTATTTATAAAACAGTAACACCAGGAAGCAACAATCTAAACACTGAGACAGAAACAGAACCATACAACATTAGAGCTGGAAGGGAGCTCAGGAGATCATCTAATCTAAGTGCCTGCTTAAGGCAGATCCCCATCTAAACCATCTTAGTTTATATGACCTACTTTCCAAAAATGGAGACTCCACAACCTCTAGGTAGC